>NW_018084788.1:0-169331 GCF_000003025.6 Sus scrofa
AAAAGAGAGAGATTTAAGATGGAAAATTTATGTTGCACACACTTTTTTACTTTTCATTTTCTTTGTTGTGTCACTTGCTGCTGTACAGTGTCATGACTCAGTCAATACATGCATACATTCTTCTCTCATACCATCTTCAGATTCTTAACCCACTATGCCACACAAAATCTTCTCTACTGTTTTTGTTTTGGCTTCTATTTTATTTATTTCCATTCTGCTCTTTATTATTTTCTTCCTCCTTCTAATTTTGGGCTTTTTTTTCTTTTTCTAATGACTTTAGATGGAATATCAGGTTGTTTACTTGAGAGGGAAGAGGAATTTAGCTATAGAAGATAAATAATAGCTAGCTATAGATACACATGCACAATAAGATAGCACTCAGACATAAAAATAGAATGAGATTCTGTTATTTTCAACAACATGGATGGACCTAGAGAGAATTATGCATAGTGAAGTAACTAATACAAATACAGTATTCTATATTATCACTTATATGTGGACCCTAAAAAATAAATAAATGTATATAACAAAAACATGCTCACAGATATAGAAAACTGGTGTTGATCAGTGAGGAAAGAGAAGGGGAAGAGGGTGAAAGAGGAATTAAGAGACACAAACTACTATGTGTAATATAAATGAGTAACAAAGAAATATTGTCTAGCACAAGGAACTATAGCCATTATTTTGTAATAACTTTGGAATATCTGTAAAAATATTGTCGCTATGTTGCACACCTGAAACTAATATAACATTGTAAATCAACTATACTTTAACAGCAAAAAGACAATAAATAAAATGAAAATGCAACCCATGGAGTGGGATAAATTTTCAAACCATATATTTATAAGGAAATAGTATCTAAAACATATAAAGAATTCATATAGCTCAGTAGCAGGAAACCAGTCAGAAAAAATAAGGAACAATGCATCTGAAGAGTTTTCCAAAGAAGACATACATTTTGCACACAGGTATGAGAAAGATAAACATCACTAATCATATTTAAAATGCAAATTAAAACCATAATTAGATACCACCTTACACATGTTAGAATAACTATCACCAAGAAGAGATAACAATGTTGGCAAAGATGTGGAGAAAGGGAAACTTGTTCACTGTTGGCGAGACTATAAATTAGTATAGGCACTACAGAACAGTATGGAGGTTTCTTTAAAAAATAAAAATAGCACTATCATAAGACCCCACTTCTATCATTCCTACTTCTGGATATATATCCAAAGGAAATTAAAATAGGATATTGAAAAGATATATGCATTCTCATGTTTATTGTGGTATAATTCATAATAGCCAGATGTAGAAACAGCCTAAGTCTTTTGTCCACAGATGAATGGACAAAAATATATTTTATATTCAGTATTATTTGGCATGAGAAAGAAATCCTATCATTTGTGACAACATTGATGGACCTTGATGGCATTATATAAGTGAGATTTATAAGTCAGGCATAGACAAATACCTTATGATAATCACTGACATATGGAATCGAAAAAGCCAAATCATGAAAAGAAAAAGTAGCATAGTGGTTATCAGGGCCTTAAGGGTTGGGGAATTTGGGGAGATGTTCAAAGGGCACAAACTTGTAGTTAGAACATGATTTGAGTTAACACAGTACCATATTTAGTCAACAATACATTATTATATACTTCAAAATTGCTAAGAGACAATGTTCTCCCCACGAAAAAGAAATAATTATGTGAGGTGATAGAGTTCTTAGCTAATGCTATGATGGAAATTATACTGTAATATATAAATGTATCAAATCAATACACTGTACACTTTAAATCTGATAATTTTTATATATCAGCTATATCTCAAAAAAGCAAACAAAAATCTTGGGAAATATTGTTTAAATAGCTAAACACTGACCAACTATACTATATCATCAAAAGCAAGATGATAATATTCCTTCCAAAATAGTTATCAAAAGGTAGATTCATTTTATATAGGTTCAAACAATTGTATGGAGTTTGAACTATATAGGGAATTTTTTTTAGAATTCCCATTGTGGCTCAGTGGGTTATAAACCTGACTAGTATCCATGAGGACATGGGTTCTATTCCTGGCTTCACTCAGTGGGTTAAGGATCTGGTGTTGCCATGAGCTGTGGTGTAGGTGGTGGACATGGCTCAGATCTGGCATTGCTGTGGGTGTGGCATTGGCCAGCAGCTGCGGCTCAGATTCAACCCCTAGCCTGGGAACTACCATATGCCACAGGTGCGGCCCTAAAAAGCAATAAACAAATAAATAAAAATAGCTAGGTAATGTTAACATAGTAGATAATGTGAACTAACAATCCATCCTTCTCATTTCTGCTACCTAGACATTTATCTATATAATAGTGAACATCTGTTGAAGATTCTGTCCTATGTCTCCTGTATGTTTCTCAATAGAAAAGTGTAGTAATAACTTCAGTTGGAACATCAGATATATTGTAAAAATAAAAACAAAATTTTAAAATATATACACATTAATGTATGTGATATATATCATATAATATACATATATGCATATATAGGTATACATATACACCTATAAACATATAATGTGTGTATAATATATAACATTCATTACATATATCTTATGTATCTATTATATATACATTAAGATTTCCATCTTATAAATCAAAATAATTGAATTCTTATTTGCCTATATGAAAAGTTTATAAAATATTTAACATATAATGTGCATTTTTCTAAAATTTTTGAAATGGCTATACATTTTTTTATATTTAAAAAAATCAGTATCAACAAATGAATAATATTTTTAAATTACCTTATTTTTAAATAGCTAAGATTTTGGAAATCTCTGACAAAGAGATATTTCACTTCAATAAAGCTTTCTACACATATTTAGGATATGTATGTTCTCATAATTTAGCATATGCTTATTATCTTGATTTTTAGCTAATTAAAAAATACAAAGACCCTAGTGAATTGATTTTGTTTCACATGCAGATAGAAAGATAAATAGAAAGATGGATGGATGGATACAGACATTGGGAGAGACAGGAAATAATCCTTTATGTATGTCTGAAGCCTATGTTTCAAAAGACATTCTGTTGTAATTAGAGTGATTCAGAAAACTATCCCCAAACATTTTACAGTTATTTATTAGTCTATTTACAGAAAATGTTTAGATATTTCTAAACTAAAATTAATATAGATTTATTAGAGAAAACTGGGAATAAACCAAGCAGATGTTATATTTTTGAAAGAAATGTGTTAAAACATTATCTGCTTGCCTGCCTTCCTCCTCTTTTCTTTTTAAAATTTTTTTCCTATCTCTCCCTGTGTCCGCAAGTAAATGAATATCCAAGACAAGCCACTAGGGTATGATTTGGAAAATTATGTCAGAAAGAAGAAATGTCTTTTAAATGGCACTCTAATGGCCCCCAGAAATTAATGAACCGGACATTCTCCATGAACCAGATTCATTTTAAAGACACCCTTTCACAGATGAGGTGTGTGGCTAATTATATTTGCACATTTGGCTAGCTGCTTAGTTATGCAAAGTGAGTGATATTATGTGCCAGGAGTCACCACCGTCTTGCCATATGGACATAATTTTCCAAATACCTATATTTTGTCAAGACTTTATGATAATGGTGTCTTATTGTATAATAAAACATAAGATGATTTTTGTGAAATTGTTTCCCTCCATTAAGTATATTAGGAGTAACATTTTAAATTATTTTTAAAGTGATTGTAACTATTTTAAAATTCTATTTTTAATGAAATGTTGAAGTTAAACAGCAATAACTGTTCTACTTTTTACATGGAAATCTCCAGCAGGAGATTCTTACCGAGTCTAGTGAAGTATTTGGGAGGTATTCATGAGAGAGAAATCAATAGAGGACAATATGATTCATGCTTTCTTCCCCAAAGTATAATGCAGGTATACAGTTTCTATCATAATTATTTTGTGACAAGTTCTATTTGATAGGGAAAATGATCCGAACAGAATTAACACTACATTTATATCACATTTTGAAATCAAGAACTTTGTATGTCTGTTGCTGACTTTAATGGGAAAATTTAATATTGACTTAACCTGTTAGATTTCACCTAAACTGATAACTGTGAGCATTAACATTATACCAGCAAGCTAAAAATGTAGGGCAACTGATTATATCAATTAGGGCTGTTTTTAAGATGAAAGCTGAAAATCTAAGTCTAAATGAATGGTGTCTTGGTCAGGTAGTATAATGAATAAGATACATTGTTGTTTAGTATTAGCAGAAAAACTGTGCAACAGAATTATTTAATATTTCCTAGAATTTTTTTTTATATTCTGTAGGTATTTATATAGTTCCATCTGATCTTTATGACACTCATGCTGAAGATGAGAAATATTCTTTTTTTGGATTGAAGTATAGTTAATTTACAATGTTGTGTTAGTTTCAGGTGCACAGCAAAGTGATTCACCTCTACCTATCTATATTCTTTTTCAGATTTTTCCATTTTAGATTATACAGTAGATTCTTGGGTTTATTTTATATTAATAGCATGTATCTGTTAAGCCCAAACTCCTAGTTTATTCCTCCCCCCATCTTTTCCCCTTTGGTAACCATAAATTTGTGTTATATGTGTGCATATGTTTCTGTTTTGTAAGTTCATTTGTATCTTTTAGATTTCACAATTGAAATCATATATTTGTCTTTCTCTGTCTGATTTATTTCAGTTCACTGATTAACTTTAGAACCATCCATGTTGCCTCAAATGGCAATATTTCATTCTTTTTTATGTCTGAGTAATATTCCAATGTATATGTAAATCAAATCTTTTTCTGCTGCTCTGTTGATGGATACTTAGGTTGCTTCCATGTCTTGGCTATAGTGATGCTGTGAATACTGAGGTGCACCTATCTTTTAAAATTAGAGTTTTCCTCTTTTCAGGGTATATGCCTAGAAGTGAGATGGCTGGATCATATGGTAACTCTTATTTTTAGTTTTTTTAAAGGAACCTCCATGCTGTTATCCATAGTGACTACCCCCAATTTATGGTCAAAGCAATGGTGTATGAGGGTTCCTTTTTTTCATATCTTCTCCAATATTCATTACTTGTAGACTTTTTGATGACATATTCTGACCAGATATAGGGTGATACCTCATTGTGGTTTTGATTTGTGTTTCTCTGACATAAGTGATATGGAAAATCTTTTCACATGCTGGTTGGTCATCTGTGTGTCTTTTTTGAAAGAACGTCTATTTAAGTTTTCTGCCTACTTCTTGATTTGTTTGTGTGGGTTTTTTTAGATTGAGTTGTATGAGCTGTTTGTATATTTTGGAAATTAAGCCCTTGTCCATCACATCCTTTGCAAATATTTTCTCCCAGCCTGTAGGTTATCATTTTGCTTTGTTCAGGTTTCCTTTGCTATGAAAAATCTTATGTCTGTCTCTCTATATATATTTATTTATTTTTATTTTTGCTCCTATTTATTTTGCTTTGGGAGACTGATCTAAGAAAATACTACTGTGTTAGAGAATGCTTTGTCTACATTGTCTTCTAGGAGTTTTATGTCTTCTTATACTTAAGTCTAAGCCATTTTGAGGTTATTTTTATGTATAGTATGAGGGAGTGTTCTAACTTCACCCATTTACATTCAGCTGTCCAAGTTTCCCAGCACCACTTGCTAAAGAGACTTTTTTCCATTCTTGCCCCCTTTGTCAAAAAATTGACTGTAAGTCTGACGGTTTATTTCTGGACTCTCCATTCTGTTCTAATGACTTTTGCGTCTGTTTTTGTGCCAGTATCATATCATAATTTTTTTTTAATTGGTGTAGCTTTGTAGTATTCTCTGATGTCTGGAAGGTTATACCAGGAATCAGGATTGCTTTGGCAATTTTGAGTTTTTTATGATTATGAGTAATTTTTAAGATTAATATTCTAGTTCTAATAAAAATGTTATGGGTGGAGTTCCAAGGTGCCCTAATGAATTAAGAATATGGCATTGTCACTGCTGTGGCTTGGGTCACTGCCGTGGCATGGGATGGATTCCTGTTCTAGAAAGAGATTCTGCATGCCATGGGCATAATAGGTAGTTTGATATGGATCACATTAAACCTGTAGATTGCTTTGGGTAGTATTGCCATTTTAACAATATTAATTCTTCCCCATCCATGAGCATGGGATAGCTTTCCATTTCTTTGAATCATCTTCAGTTTCCTTTATCAATGTTTCATAGTTCTCAGCATATAAGTCTCTTACCTACTTGGTCATGTTTCTTCCTAATTATTCTTTGACACAATTTTAAATGGGAGTTTTAAAAATTTTACTTTCTTTCTGGTACTTCATGGTTAGTGGAAAGAAATACTACATATTTCTGCATGTTAATGTTATTTTTTTAAGTTAGTGGCTCTCTTGCAAATTTTATAGTTTATATTACATTAGCAGTTAATTTAATGTTATTGAAAAATTAAAATTTGTTAAATTTGGAAAATCTCCCAAATTTCTTATTTGTGTGTATATGTGTTTACAATTTCATATGTGTCACTTAGGACTCCTGTGTTTTGAACAGACAGCTGAAACTTTTTGAAATGTATAAGGTAATATATTGAATTGAATTAAATTTTAAAAATTAGTGGAAGTCTTGCGTTGAGGATGGTTTAATTCCAAAGATTAAACAATAATATATGGCTCAGCTTTCTTCTCATCTGTAGAAATGGTTTTCTACTGTCTTCAGTCTAAGACTCCTAGTATGACATCAGCCTTCATTTGATGTACCCGGCAGAAAACATGGGGTGTGTCTATGTTTCTCCTTCTAAAAAAATCAAATAAAAATATTCCCTTTCTCAGTCTGTTCTCATAGCTAAAAGGATGTGATTTTTAACTTTGTCCAGCCTGAGTTTGGTTGATTAATCCTGAACTCAGGGATAAAATCAATTTTCCCAAGTATATAGATAATAATTGAGAATGAATAATTCTTCAAAGGAAATTGGCATGCTATTTCCAAAAATACAGTGCATGCATGTTACAGTGGAATAGCATTTCCTGTCTTAATCATAACATAAAATGACATGATGTATAAGTTGCACCCCAGTCCAGCCTCCTTCTCACCAAATATTTGAAGAAATCACTTGACGCGTTGTGGACACTGATGTCCATTCTTTCTATTTCCTCTTCCTTGACATCTTGGCCCTCTGCTGCCTACCTGTTCTCTCCTATATAGTATTGCTGGTTGATAGCTGCTGCCATCTAATATTTTATCATTTGGTCAATTGATTGGTCAGGAATGACCCACTAATTATAGAAAGGTGTTAACTCTGCAGTTGTTCAAACTTTCAGGAGTTAAGTATATGCAATTCTACAATTTTATGTGCCTTCTGATTGGGTGGCATCTTAGTTTTTTGTACACCTGATGTTATATAAGTTTTTGTTGTCATTTGTCTTTTTAAGTAACCTTGATTTATGGATAAGAGGAAATCATAAAGGCTGAATGACTGCTCATAAAAGACCACCACCATGTTAAGAAGTGAGGCATGAAGGGACAAGGGGGAAAGAGAAAGAAAGGGAGGGATAAATGAAGGACTAATAATCCAAATAAAGAAAAACATTCTTCCTATTCCCTCCTCAACTTCCTAAAGTAGGTAAGAAGAAGTATTTGTCTTTAAAGTCTCTAAGGATGCCAAACAATAATAAACCATCCTTTTTAAAAACTATAGTATAGTTGATTGACAATGTTTTGTCAATTTATGGTATATAGCATAGTGAGCCAGGCATACACACACACACACACACACACACACATATATACACATTCCTTTTTTCATACCATCTTCCATCATGTTCTATGTCAAGAGATTAGGTATAGTTTCCTGTGCTGTACAGTAAGGCCCCACTGTTTATCCATTCTAAATTAATCATTTCCATCTCTCAACCCCAAACTGTACCCTGCCCCCTGGCAATCACAGGTCTGTTCTCCCTGTCCATGGTCTATTTTACTTTCATATATAGGATCATATGTGCCATATTTTAGATTCCACATATAAGTCATATCATATGGTATTTGTCTTTCTCTTCCTGATTTACTTCACTCAGTATGATAATTTCTAGTTGTATCCGTGTTGCTGCAAATGGCATCATTTGTCCTTTTCATGGCTGAGTAGTGTTCCACTGTATTTATGTACCACATCTTCTTAATCCATTCATCTGTTGATGGACCTTTAGGTTGTTTGCATGTCTTGGCTATTGCAAATAGTGCTGCAATGAACATAGGGGTGCATGTATCTTTTTCAATGAAAGTTTGTCTGAATATATGCCTAGGAGTGGGATTTCTGAATCATATGTAATTCTCCATTTAGTTTTCTGAGTAATCTTCATATTGTTTTCCATAGTGGTTGTACCAACTTACATTGCTACCAACAGTGGAGGAGGGCTCCCTTTTCTCCACACCCCTTCTAGCACTTGTTATTTGTAGACTTATTAGTGATAGCCATTCTCACTGGTGTGAGGTGGTGCCTCCATGTAGTTATGATTTGGACTTCTCTAATAACTAGAGATGTTGAAATTTTTTTTTCACATGCCTGTTGGCCATCCATATGTCTTCTATAGAGAAATGTCTAGTAAGATCAGATACTATGAAACTCCTAGAGGAAAACAAAGGCAGAATGCTCTTTGACATAAATCACAGCAACATCTCATTTGACCCACCTCCTAGAATAATGACAATAAAGACAAAAAATAAACCAGGAGTTCCCACTGTGGATCAGCAGTAACAAAATCCTACTAGTATCCATGAGGATGCAGGATCAATCCCTGGCCTCGCTCAGTGAGTTAAGGATTCAGTGTTGCCATGAGCTGCAGCATGGGCTGCAAATTCACCTTGGATCTTATGTTGCTGTGGCTGTAGCCACAGGCCAGCAGCTGAAGCTCTGATTCAACCCCTAGCCTGGGAACTTCCATATGCTGCAGTTGCAGAACTTAAAAAAAAGTGGGGAAAAAAAGAAAAAAATAAATAAATAAACCAGTGGGACGTAATTAAACTCAAAAGCTTTTCCACAGCAAAGGAAACTATTTTAAAAAAATGAAAGGACAACCCACAGAATGGGAGACAATCTTTACCAATGATACAACAGACAAGATCTCCAAAATAATCTCCAAAATATACAAAAAGCCTCAAACAACTCAACGTCAACGACAAAACAACCCAATCACAAAATGGGCAGAAGACCTAAATAAACCATCTTTCATGGGCCTGGATTTGTGTTGCTGTACATAGTAATTTTTTTTTAATGTAAATTTACTTTGGTACAAAAATAATTGAATACGGTTATATTTCACATAAAATAATCTAGAATTTGAAAACCCAAATTTATAGAAGTTAGGAGATTATCACTTCCCAACTTGAGTTCAGAATTGCACATTTTATGTACAAAATGTTTACATTGTATTTTATCTTTCAGACATTTAGGCAAATATAAAGTGAAGCAATTAAGCCTTTTGCATCAATGTGAAACAACCCTAATACATAAACAAAAGTATGGGTTCAGTGAACCAGGGCTTTAGAAGAATTCTTGTGTTGACAAAATGAAAAACAAGGCTTTAAATCACTTTTGCATGTCTAGATAGAAATACATTTTATTCTAGTTTAAGAAAAATTTTAAATTTGCTGTGTACAAGATACTATGCTAAACCTTCTATGGACATAAATTCATTTAATGATTTTATCCAGGCATTTTTTTTTTAAGTGAAGAAACCAAGCTTAGACAGTTTAAGCAGTGTCCATTTTAAAGGTATTAGAAGTAGGATCAAAGTAAAGCTCTGATATCTAAGTCTTTTTCTCTTAAAGACACTTATAAATCACAGTATTATGAATAAATTTATTGTCAATATTTATATTCTTTACATTATACAATAGCAAAACTGCTAATGAAATCAGTATTAGTGAAAATCACTTATAGTAATGTGATTAATTTCATTCTTGTCTAACAATTAGTTCCGAAATAAGAATTATTCTAAATAAAGTTTATTCAAAGATTAAAAACATCCACATAAATACAAGCTAATAATCTATACAGCAAAATATATTTCTGGATTATAAACATAATATGTACCCCACATAAGTAAAAAATGCATTTATTGTTTGTCCAAAGGCTTTGATAACAAAATAAATGACCATACTGAAAATAGGAAGGCATGAATCTGCTTTTCTCACTTTTGATAATTTCACTGTGTTGTTCAAAGGTTTATTCTGGATGTTTGGAACTATTCAAGTGGATAATTGAGTTTGGGGGAACTCAAATGATAGATGGAATTGGTGTTAATTAAAGTACTTGCCTCAGGCCTTTACAGTGCTCTATAAAAGAAAATACCATCCCCTCAAAGCAGCCACCGCCAACTTTTTTTCCTAATATCCTCTTCTAAAATGTTGAAAATAAACTATTTTTCTCTATAAAAATGATTCACAACCTAGAGACATAATAGATATCAAGTCATCTTCTTCATTTCCAAGTACACCATAAAAAGAACTATCTCCAGAAAGGTGCCCTAAAAATTTAGAATGGACCATCTTTAAATAGGGAGCCTTACAACTTTAAGTTACAGTTTCAAGGACCATTGTATTTTTATATAATTTTAAAAATTTTGGAGTTTAACCTTAACATTTTACTGTATTTAAACATAGTATTTTAAATAACAAGGTAGATTTCTAACAAAAAGCAATATAGATTCTATATTAGGAAGATGAAAAAGGCTAAGTAGTATGCATACAATGCATATTTGTGATATGCAGATGGATAATATAAGTTTTCTATCATGTGTTTATTATTTACTGGAGATGAATTTCAGCTAAGTAGACTTAAAATTATTAGATATGACATAACAAAAAATTTATAGCTAAATAATTCCTTAAGTCATACCCAGAAGAGTTTTCTGATGGTGATTGATCCCTGGGTTCTTAGAAAAGCTCTGCCAGGCTGGTAGGATTTGTTTTGGTTCTATGAACCACTCCTTCAGTAAACATAATTTTTCCCTTTAAATTATCGCCATTTCCCACCACGAAGGAATCTTAGCTGATATGCTTCTTCCTTTACGTCTTGTAAATTTTGAGATTGCATTTTTTTTCTGAAATACTCAGTTTTACACTGCTCCATTTGGTTATCCCCTTTGGCTCAACTATACCATGTATTCATATTTTCCACTGGAAAAAAAAACTCAGTGGTTGATATTTTTGCATGTATCACACTTATTTATTCATATTAAAAGCATGTTTTTGGTCTTATTACAAGTCAATATTGCTACAAATAGCACTGTAACATCTAGGGTTAACTAAACATCTGCAACAAAGTATAAGGATAATGAAAGAAAATAACTAATATAAAGCAAGACGGAGTATTGCCAATATTTTATAATATTATATAGAGAATAATTTATAGAAATATTGAATCATTACATTGTACATCTGAAACTAATACTAGGTCAACCATACTTCAATATAAATAAATACAAATGTTTTTAAAATAAATATTTTTAAAATCAATCAGAATGTCCACAATTGAAGACCATAAGCATGTCATAACAATAATAACATGAATAACCAAAAAGAAATCTCTCTTTCCAAAAGTGGAACTTGTGTGCCATATAGTAGAAGCTTAGCCAGCCATTGTTTATCATGTAAAATATTAGATTATTGAATAGTCATTACTAGGGCATTATGGATAAGTTGTTATTTTATGAATCTCAAATTTTAGTTTAATTACTTGATTACAGGGAGTATATCTTAGTCATTACAAGTATGAAAATCAATGATTTTGTACTTCATTTTCTATTAAGAACAGAAAAGATGAATATTTTGAGACTTTTCTTATTAAGAAGACTCCTTAGG
Organism: Sus scrofa; assembly: GCF_000003025.6. Classification (NCBI taxonomy): domain Eukaryota; kingdom Metazoa; phylum Chordata; class Mammalia; order Artiodactyla; family Suidae; genus Sus; species Sus scrofa. The sequence continues at coordinate 11,839 of NW_018084788.1, forward strand.
ATCTGCTGACAATTCTTGAAATAATAATGCTTTAGCTATCCATTTAACTCTGTTTGCTTATATTCTGCTTGTAATATATAACCTAACTTGTCCTCCTTGTGTACAGTAGGTCAATTTAATATAAAATGGAAAACTTTTAAGCCATGTGAGCTATATGTATTCCAAACTGGGCTATTCATAGGATGTAAAACAAAATAAAGCAAAAAGGAATCATTAGTGGCTTCAGTGAAAAAGTGCCATGGCCTTATATGTAATATATGTATTTATAGCATGTTTTATATAAAGGAAAAATCAATATGCATTATCAGTTGATCCCAAGTATTTTGTGTCACATCAATTTTAATTCTAACTTTGCACATAGTTGAAATTTAGAAAGGGACTAGCTCCAGGTAACCCCACTAGTATACAATGAAGTAAGAATTTGAGTATAGATGATCTAAAAGATCTCTCTTCTCACAAATGTAACATTTTCTGAGGTAGGCAACCTTTGTAGACAGCTATTGAAGGGTTGCAAAAGACACAAGGAAGTGAGGAATAGCATGAGTAATAAAAGGAAAATTGATATGTTAAAAGAGAAAATGACATTTAGATGAAGGAATTTTGAAAACAGTAGTTATTTATAATAATTTTACCAAGGTCGAACTTGCACCAATGACTTGTATTCTTTGCAAGTTTGCTTTTAGGATCAGAGGTTATTCAAAGAGATCAAATGATTAACCAGCCTGGGCTAAGGGGGAAGGAAATGTTAGGAAAGCATTCTGATAGTGGGCACAGTAAAAGAAAGGTTATTAAAGCACATTTGCATTTGAACATTAAAAAGCACTTTGAAGTGCTTCCTGATGTGATTCCACTTAGTTAAATATTCTTCCAAAATGCTCTTTCATCACATCCAAATGGGGAGAGGGGGTGGGGATGGGTTGGTATGGAGTGAGTTCCTGAACAGCTAGAGAGCTTTATGATTCTTTCTTTCTTTCCTTCTTTCTTTCTTTCTCTCTCTCTCTCTTTCTTTCTCTCTCTCTCTTTTTCTTTCTGTCTTTTTCTTTCTTTCTCTCTTTCTCTCTCTCTTTCTTTTTCCTTCCTTCCTTCCTTTCTCTCTCTCTCCGTCTCTCTTTCTTCCTTCCTTCCTTCCTTCTTTCTTTTTGTCATTTTGCCTTTTCTTAAGCTGCTTTCCCCCCCCCCCCCCCCCCCCCCGGCATATGGAAGTTCCCAGGCTAGGGGTTTAATCGGAGCTGTAGCCACTTGCCTAGGCCAGAGCCACAGCAATGTGGCATCCTAGCTGCGTCTGTGACCCACACCACAGCTCAGGGCAACACCGGATCCTTAACCCACTGAGCAAGGCCAGGGAACGAACCCACAACCTCATGGTTCCTAGTCGGATTCATTAACCACTGCACTAAGACAGGAACTCCGAGAGCTTTATGATTCTATCGGATTCAGAATCTTGTAATTATTTTTCAGGTTCTGTTAAAGGGTATATATATGTCAGTTCTTTCCACCTCAAAAACAATGATATTTTATCTATCCCATGATCTTTATGGGATTGCATGCTCTTTTAAATTAAGCAAATCCGGAGTTCCCGTCGTGGCGCAGTGGTTAACGAATCCAACTAGGAACCATGAGGTTGCGGGTTCGGTCCCTGCCCTTGCTCAGTGGGTTAACGATCCGGCGTTGCCGTGAGCTGTGGTGTAGGTTGCAGACGCGGCTTGGATCCCGCGTTGCTGTGGCTCTGGCGTAGGCCGGTGGCTACAGCTCCGATTCAACCCCTAGCCTGGGAACCTCCATATGCCGCGGGAGCGGCCCAAGAAATAGCAACAACAACAACAACAAAAGGCAAAAATACAAAAGACAAAAAAAACAAAACAAAACAAAAAAAAACTTCCTGATAAATTAAGCAAATCCATCAGAAATGCATGCATTCACCAGTGCACAAATTATATTTAATTGATTTGAAGAGATGATTTGAATTTATTGCTTGGGTCATAAAACAACCAGTTAGCTGAGTGAAAACTTATCTTCTAATGAATATCTCCTACTTGGAGGAATACTTCATGTAATAATGATTCATGGTCTTTTTTTGAAAACCTCATTTATGCTATTTAAACATAGCTCTACATAAAAGATTTCTGTAATTATTTAATTTGACTTACCTTTTTACAATATTTTACATTATGGCATGAGTCAATTAAACCCTTTTTGTGTAGTTAGTACTGACACAGGCTGTAGAGCTAACCTTGCCCTTTAAAAGGGTGAATATAAGTAATGTTAAATGATTTTATCAATACTTTTTTTTCTGGAAGTAGAAATACTTATTTTATTTTGTTAATAAAAGATTCTTTAAATTCTATAGCACTTTACAATTTTCAACTTTCACATACATGAATTCACATGATTACATAATAGCTTGTTTTATTCCCTCTACCTCTGTATTGCACCTTCCTTCTCTCCACTAGTAACCACTAGTTTGTTTTCTATATCTCTGTGTCTGCTTCTTTTTTTTTATTCACCAGTTTAGTGTATCTTTTCAATTCCACACATAAGTGATATCATACAGCATTTGTCTTTGTCTGACTTATTTCACTCAGCATAATACCCCCCAAATCCTTTCATGTTACTGCAAATGGCAAAATGTCATTCTTTTTTAGAGCTGAGTAGTATTGCATTGTGTATATATACTATACCTTCCTTATCCATTCATCTGTTGAACACTTACGTTGATTCTATATCTTGGCAATTGTAAAAAGAAAAAATGATTCTACAAATATTGGGGTGCATGTATGTTTTCAAATTACTGTTTTGTTTTTGTTTTTTTTTTGTTTTGTTTTGTTTTTGTTTTTTTTTGGTACATCTACCCAGGAATTACTGGGTAGTATGGTAGCTCTAGTTTTAATTTTTTGATAAACCTCCCTACTGTTTCCATAGTGGCTGCACTGATTTACATTCCCAGCAATAATATACAGGGCTTCCTTTTTTCCACATTCTTGCCAGCATTTGTTATTTGTGCTCTTTTTTGATGATAGCCATTATGAAAGATGTGAGATGAAATCTCATTGTGGTTTTGATTTGCATTTCCAAGATGATTAGCAATATTGAGCATCTTTTCATGTTCCTGTTGGCCATCAACATTTCCTCTTTGGGAAAATGTCTATTCAGTTCCTCTGCCTATTTTTTAATCTGGTTGATTTTTCTTTAATATTGAGTTATATGAGCTGATTTATATGATGTATATTAATCCTTTGTCTTTTCATTTTGTTGATAGTTTACTGTTCAAAAACATAATTTAAATTATTCTCATTTGTTTATTTTTCCTTTTTTTTCCCTTTGCTTTAGGAGATGGAACCAAAAAGATTTTTAGATTATGTTAAGGAGTGTTCTCCCTATATTTTCTTCCTAGGAGATTTATAGTATCCAGTCTTCAATTTAGGTCTTTAATCCATTTTGAGTTAATTTTTGTATATGGTGTTAGAGAATGTGCTAATTTCATTATTTTACATATAGCCATTTAGTTTTCTGAGCACCACTTACAGAAGACTGTATTTTACACATAGCCATTTAGTTTTCTGAGCACCACTTATGGAAGACTGTATTTTACAGATAGCCATTTTGTTTTCTCAGCACCATTTGCTGAAGACTGTATTTTCTCCACTGTGTATTCTTGCCACTTTTGTCATAGATTAATTGACCATAATTGTTTGAGTTTATTTCTCAGCTTACTATGCTGTCCATTGATCTATGTGTCTGTTTTATGCCAGTATGTGCCAGTACTATATACTGTTCTGACTACTATAGCATTGTAGTATAGTCTGAAGTCAGGAAGCATAATTCATCCAGCTCTCTGCTACTTTTCAAGATTGTTTTGGCTATTCAGGGTCTTTTGCATTTCCACAGAAATTTAAAATATTTTGTTCTAGTTCTGTGAAAAAATGCCATTGGGGTTCTCTTGAATCTCTGGATTGCCTTGGGAGGTATGGTCATTTTAACAATATTAATTCTTCCAATCTAAGAACACAGTATATCTTTCCATCTGTTTGTGCCATCTTCAATTTCTTTCATAGTGTCTTAGAGTTTTTCAGGCACCCGTCTTTTACTTCCTTAGGTAGGTAGGTTGGTTCTTTTCTTTTCTTTTTTTTTTTTTTTTTTTTTTGATTTTTGTCTTTTTAGGGCTGCATCTGAGGCATGCATATGGAGGTTCCCAGGCTATGGGTTGAATCGGAGCTGCAGTTGCTGGCCTAACCCACAGCCACAGCAATGCCAGATCCGAGCTGCACCTTTGACCTGCACCATAGCTCATGGCAGCGCTGGATCATTAACCCACTGAGCGAGGCCAAGGATAAAACCTACATCCTCATGGATGCTAATCAGATTCATTTCCACTAAACCTCAATGGCAATTCCTACTTCCTTAGGTAGGTTTATTTCTAGGTATTTTATTCTTTTTGCATATAATAATAAATGGGCTTGTTTCCTTAATTTGTTTCTGATAACTGGTGGTTACAGTTGGTTCTATACAAAATTAATATACAGAAATGAAATGGGTTTCTATACATTAATTTTGTATCCTGAAACTTTACTGAATCCATCAATTAATTCTACTAGTTTCCTGGTAGTGTTCTTAGGATTGTCTATGTATAGTATCATGTCATCTGCACACAGTGACAGTTTTACCTCTTTCTTTCCAATTCAATTTTATTTGCTTTTCTTCTCTGATTGCTATGGCTAGGACTTCCCAAAAATATGTTGAAAACAGGTAGTGATAATGGACATGCTTGTTTTGCTACTGATCCTAGAGGACATGCTTTCAGCTTTTTACCATTGAATATGGTGTCAGCTGTGGTTTTTCTTATATGGTCTTTATTATATTGAAATATGTTCTCTATAAGCCCACTGTTTGGAGTTTTTTTCTGGATAGTTTTTATTATACATGGACATTGAATTTTATCAAAGGTTTTTCTGCATCTATTGAGATGATCATTTGGTCTTTATTCTTTAGATTGTTAATGTGGTGTAACACATTGATTTGTGGATACTGTACAAATTCTTGCATTCCCCAGGATAAATCCCACTTGATCATGGTATGTAATACATTAAATGTATTGTTGGATTCAATCTTCTAACATTTTTTCAGGATTTTTGCATCCATGTTCATCAATGATATTTGCCTATAATTGTGTGTGTTTGAATCTGGTTTTGTATCAGGGTGATGCTGGCCTCAGAGAATGAATTGAAATATGTTTCCTCCTCTGCAATTTTGGGGGAATAGTTTGAGGGAATAGATTTTAACTCTTCACTAAATGTTTGGTAGAATTCACCTGTGAATTCATCTCTTCCTGGACATTTTTTCATTGGGAGTTTTTAAATTACTGTTTCAATTTCAATACTGTTATTTGGTATGTTCATACTGTGTATCTTCCTGGTTCAGTCTTGGAAGACTGTGCCTTTCTAGGAATTTTTCCATTTCTTCTAGGTTGTTCATTGGTGTATAGTTTTTGCAATAGTCTTATATGATCCTTTAAATTTCTGTGATAGCAGTTTTAACTTCTCCTTTTTCATTTATGATTTTATTTTGGGCCCTTTTTTCTTGTTGAGTCTGTCTGAAGATTTATCAATTTTGTTTATCTTAAAGAATAAGCTTTTGGTTTCATTGATCTTTTTATTTTTTTTTCAGTCTCTATTAATTTCTGCTTGGATCATTATCATTTCTTTCATTCTACTAACTTTGGATTTTGTTTCTTCTTTCTTTAGTTACCTTAAGTGTAAGATTGGTTGGTTTTGTTTGTTTTTTTTTTTGTTTTGGAATTGATTTCTAATCTCACAGTGTTGAGGTCAGAGAACATGCTTGATATGTTTGTGTCCCCAGGGTGAGCAGTTGCCTCCCTCCTCTCTGGGGGACCCTCCATGACCAGCAGGTAAGTATGGCCCAGGCTCCCATCAGATGATACTTTTGCCCTGTGCCCTGCTGCATGTGAGATTTTGTATGCACCCTTTAAAAGTAAAGTCTCTATTTCCCACAGTCCTTTGTGGTTCCCAAAATTAAGCCTGCTGGTTTTCAAAGCCAAATGCTCTGGATACTTATCTTCCCAGTGAAGGACCCCCAAGCTAGCAAGCCAGACATAGGGTTCAGAACACTCACTCCTATGGGAGAACCTCTGGACTATAATTATTCTCCAGTTTGTGGGTGCCAGCCTTAGAATATGGGACTTGGTTTTATCATGAGCCTACCCCTTCTATCAGTCTCATTTTGGTTTCTTCTTTATGACTTTAGTTGTATAGGACATTTTCTGGTAGTTTTGATGGTTTTTCTGCAAGTATTTATGGGTTTGGTGTACTCTCAGGAGGAGGTGGGCACAGAGCCTTTCAACTCTGCCATCTTGGACTATCCCCAGTGCTTTCTTTTCAAGTTGGTAAGATATAAGAGTTACTCTTCTTAGTCCTGCATATCAAGCAGTAAAGCCTCTATTACTTAGCACTATAGAACAGCCTGACTGCCTCTGAAGACTGAATAATAAAAAAGCTGTTCTGAGGCTTTTGAATTCATGCGGATGTTTTGCAAATTTCCAAAGATCTTACTCAGCATAGCTCTCTTCTCCTTGGCTGTTTTCCCTGAAAACTCTAGCCACCTTGCTCTTCTCATTCTTCCCAAATCCTCTTCTCTATTCACAGAGGTGTCATGCCCCATCAGAGTTCCCTTTTCCTCTACTGTGTCCTCAATGCTCTCTCCAGGCAGTACTGGGACATAGGTTTCAATTTGCTTGTTTCCCCACTTGCAAGGATCATTTTTATGTTTCATCTTGCCTTTTAGTTGCTTCACACTAGAGGGTAAACCTAGAGTCTATTTCTACAACCTGGCTAAAAGTAGATTTCCATTGTCAGCTTTTAACAAGAAAATATTTTTAAAAATAAATAAAAAGCTAAAATATATACTGGGGAGATATACATATGAAGAAAATAGGAATAACGATATTTATATCAGAAAAAAGAGACCTTAAGGAAAATAATAGTTGATAAAAAGGGATACTGCATAATCATAAAATATTTTAAAAATCAAGAGGAGATAACAATTAACTTTTGGAGTTCCCACTGTGGAACAGTAGGATTGGCAGCATCTCTGCAGCACCAGGACACAAGTTCAGTCACCTCCAGGAACAGGGTTAAAGGATCTGGTATCTCACAGCTGTATCATAGGTCCCAACTCTGCCTCACATCTGATCCCTGGCCTGGGAATTCCATATGCCATGGGGTGGCCAAAAAAGAAAAACAAAACAAAGCAAACAATTTTTGATAGATGAATGTAATTTCATACATTCGAATATGTAGAGAAAAATGAAAACAAGTTAAATCTTATATGTACGGGCACTATAAGAAAACTATTCAGTAATTTACTATTTTGGTAGCTGACAGATCATTACCAGCCAAGCCTGAGAAAGGACTGCAATTAATAGGCTCTATTTAATAAACACATTGAAAATACAATACACACAGAAAAACATTTCAAGTATACCTGGAACATACCCAAAATCTGACTGTAGAAGTCATTAATTAATTCATTATTAGTATTGGGTTTTTTTTGGCAGGAGCATCAGGATTGCATCTGTGTTCACTGGACTGTACTTTTTCATCATCTTAATATTATTTTCAGTCTAAGAAAAATATTAGGAGAATATATTCCTTGGTCTGAGTGCCTGGTGCAGAAATATCCATGCAATTGGCAAGCTGCATTTAAAATTGGTGTCCGTGGGTCTATGGAAGCCAGTGTCACTCTAACTAGCAACTGAAAGGCTCAGTGTCAATCTTTACTTATGATGGGGTTTGGACAACACTGAAATATTAAATGGTGCTTTGAAATGTGTATTCTAACCAATATACACACATATGAATTCCAGATAATAAGGAATAATGTATGGAAAATTTGTTAATTCTTACTATATCTCAAGTAATAATATTGAAATACATGAAAGTGTTACATGATTATGTAAAATACATGGAAATATATTTATAGATTTACTTTAATAAAGATTTCTCAAAGAAGACATAAATTATATAAGCTATGCAGTATACATTTTAAACTTTGTGCATATTCCTCAAGATTTAGCAATGCTTTCACAGGGAAATATTTTACAAAATTATGTGTAAGAAGATAAAGATTTTATTAAGGAGATAAACTTTTCTGAATAGGATTATTTATTAGAGCTGTATTTGAAGTATCTTAAATGAAGATTAAAACAAAAATGAATACTAAATATATATATATAACTTAAGCATATGTATATATCTGAATATATACACATATTTATACTTTTATATACATTTTGTGTCATTTTCAGATGTTTATAAAATACTAGACATATATGCATATATATAACATATTAGACTATTAAAGCAATTCAGATCTATAAATGAATACTGGTGTGTCAAAAATGGTAAAACAAAATGTTGAATATAAAAACAAAGTTGCAGAAGTAGGTATCGCTTATTTAACATTTTATTACAAGAAATAAACTTTTCAGTCTCTCAACTGTTTAAGGATTTCCAAATTTCCAAATTTATTATAGGTTTTACCTCTAGAGAAATAGGAAGGAAAATAGGTTGTGGAGAAATATATAAAAATCCTTTTTACATGTAAGTTATTTTTGCTTAAAATGAAACAAAACAATATTTGGAGAAAACTTGACAAAAAGGTAAGATCTGACCAAGTTGCACTTTGAATTTATGATTGTAAGTTAAATTATTTTGTTGAGCTAGTGCATACAAGTAATAGTTGAAGTAAAATTAAGAGAAAAAAATAAAAACTTTATATCTCAGATTAAAAGAATTTAATTATAGGAAGAAATGATAGGAAGGCTATTTGTATGAGGGTTGGTTTCATACAATTTATAAGCTTAAGTAATCTATAGTTTCCAGAGAGAATGATGACATAAGACTCACAAATAATGAAAAGTTGTCCTTCCAGTGTCCTTACCTTCTCAACTGGTGCTGGAAGAGTGGGGAAGAGCATCTGCAAACCTCTGAGAAAAAAGACCACGGACCCAAAAGCTTTAACATAATATTTTTTTTTTTTAGAAAAGGATGCATTTTTGGATAAAAAAATTCAGAAAATAAAACATCAATTTATCCCATCAAGAGAAAATGCTCAAGAAAAGAATCCAACTGAAAAATTCAAGCAGAACGTAAATCTCATGGTAGCAGTCAGTGGAATAATGAATTTCACAACATATTTAGAGTATATTTTTCGAAGCTATGCTGATGGAAAGAAACAAGAGAAGGAGTGCAATGAATATTACATATAATTAAGTATAATATATATTTGTATCAATATGGTACATATCATATTGCAATAGCACACATATATATTAATGGATAGTTATGAAATATGTGAACATTTATTATAAAACAAAAAATAAATGCATAATGTTGAAATAAAAATGGGAAAAACTAGCAATAATTTAAAATTATTATTAAACAATCTCACTAATATTTAAGCATTCAGACTGACCCTTGGTAGAAAAAAATCTCATTAATGGAATAGAAGTGATTTAATCATAAGAGTTTTAAATTGCTGTGTTACTGTGAAAAGGAGAACATTATGTGTACCTGTAAAATTTCACCCTAAAAGAACATAACAGTGAATCATAAGTCACAACAGATTTCAAATACTGAAACTATTTAGCCTGTTTTACAGAGCACAGTGAAATCACATCAATATCAAAATTAAACCAATAAAATGTGGAATTTGAAAATTACATCACTGATAACATTACTTGTAGCAAATATTAGGATGAATTTTAGGATGAATATGTATGTGTAAAATATCTATACTAAAGTAGAAAAATATTGAAAAAATAAAACTAATAAATTAAGATTATACCATACTCACTGAAGGAGGGATTTGTAATGTAACATAAAAAATTTCACCAAACTATTCTATACATTCAACACAACCCCAAATCCATATCTTATTCTTTGCTAATATTGATAGCCAATCCTCAAACATATATAAATACAACTGACCTACCTAAGAAAAATAAAAAAAAACAACAAGGAAAGTGGTAACTTGGACTATCAGGTATCAAGATTTATTATGAAGCTTTGGTAATTAGGTGATTTTTGATATAAGAATAGATGAAGGCACACAGAAAATGACCTAAATTATGGCAAAAGTCACACTGCAGTGTCATATGGCAATGACCATCTTTTCAATAAACAATGGGTCATCTGGATATTCATATGTGTAATAAGGGTCTGACTCCATTATTTTATGTTTGATGATAGATTATAAAGCTGCAATTGCTTAATGGAATTCCAATGTTAACCACCCAGATTTAGTACAGATTCCACAGGTTTAAGGGCACATTTCCAACAGAGACTACTACAGATGACAGCCACCAAGTTTGGGAACTCTAGGCCACAGGCACTTCTCACCAACTAAATACAAATTCAGAAACTGTATACACCTTCAGGTTTGATAATTCACTAGAATGACAGGACAAATAAGATCTATACTTACTTATAGTTTTATATTAAAAAATACAAATCATGACCAATGAAATGAATGGACACAACAAGCAAGTCTAGGAGGTTCTAGGAAGCAGAGCTTCTGTGTCCTTTTCCCTTGTAATCAGAATGTATCATCTGCCTGGCATATTAGTGTGGTTGATTGAACTATTGGACATGCAGTTCAATTTACAGCACCCCTCTACCCTTGCTATTCCTGAATATTGGCTGATATTATCTGGTTTAGAAGCCCAATACTACAAGTACATGGTTTGTTTTTCCAGCACAGTAAGTCCCCATCTAACTACTATCTAGTGGCCACCACAAAGTCACTAGCATAAGTCAGGAGGAACCCAGCATGGAAATGAAGACACTCCTATCACTTGAAAAATCACAAGGGTTAAAGTTTTACCACAGGAACCCAGCAAAAGAATGGACATTTTTTTTTTTTTTTGGAAAACAAAGTCTCATACCTCCTTCTTTTCCAAGAGCAATACAGATAGTAGTAGGGTAGTTGAATGTCTAGCTTTCAACAATGGATAGACACCTACATAGAAAATCAATAAGGAAATGTTGAACTTAAAGTACATATTATACCTGATGGACTTACCAGATAATTACAGAATGTGCACTATAACAGCAGGAGAATACACATTTCTCTCAAGTGCATATGGAACATTCTCCAAGGTAGATCATAAGTTGGACCATAAAATAGTCTTGGTAAAATAAAATTGAAATCACATTGAGCATATTTTTAGAGCATAATCGTATGAACCTAGAAATGAATTACAAAAAAGAAACCTGAAAAATTCACAAATATGTGGAGAATAAAGAACATGATACCAGGCAACCATTAGATAATAAATAAGTCAAAAGAGAAGTAAAAAAAAATCTTATATATCTTTCTTAAAAGAAAAGTAAAAAAATATATATATCATGAGAGAGTTCAATATAGACAATACTCTAAAATTTATGAGATGCAGTAATGCAGTAAAAGCAGTTTTGAGAGGGAAGTTCATAGTCATAAATGCCTACAGTAAGAAATAAGATCTCAGCCTACACCTTGAGGATTCAGAAAAATAAGAACAAATTAAGGTTAAAGTTAGTAGGAATAGGAACTATAAAAATTATAAATTAAATAGAGTCTAAAAAGATAACTGAAAAAAAGGTAAAAATGGTACATATGAAAGTATATATACAGTGGCTAGACAATGGGATATTTTGTGGCCATAAAAAATATCCTGCTATTTGTGACAATATTAATGGACTTTGGGGGCACTACGCCGAGTGAAATAAGTCTAAGACAAATAGTGAGTGATCTCACTTATATGTGCAATCTAAACAAATAGAAACAGAGAACAAAGTGGCATTTGCCAGGGGGAGGTGGTAGGAGGTAAAGGAAATGGGTGAAGGCACTCAAAATGTATAAACTTAAAGTTAGTAAGATAAATACTGGCAGTGTATTGTACAGTATATTGTCTGTAGTTAACAATGCTCTATTGTACTTACAAAAGTTTCTAAAGAACAAAGGAGAAGGAATGAGCAATTTAAAATATTTTTTAAAATGAGACCTCTTCTAATTGTATTAAAAATGAGAAATATTCAGTCAGTTAATGAGGTAAATTGTGTGAATATACTATGTGGGTATTGCTAAGAATTAGAGATGCTTGAGAACATGGGTAATTTTTTGAAAAAAAAATTAAATTAATGAGGATATAAAAATGCAACTGGATCTCTAGAATATATAAGCAACTTATACAACCCAACAGCAAAAAAACCAATCAATCAATGGAAAAATGGGCAAAAGACCTGAATAGACATTTCTCCAAAGAAGATATACAGATGGCCAACAAACACATGAAAAAATGCTCAACATCGCTGATTATAAGAGAAATGCAAATCAAAACTACCATGAGATACCACCTCACACCAGTCAGAATGGCCATCATTAATAAATCCACAAATAACAAGTGCTGGAGGGGCTGTGGAGAAAAGGGAACCCTCCTGCACTGCTGGTGGGAATGGAAACTGGTACAGCCACTATGGAGAACAGTTTGGAGATACCTTAGAAATCTATACATAGAACTTCCATATGACCCGCAATCCCACTCTTGGGCATCTATCCAGACAAAGCTCTACTTAAAAGAGACACATGCACCCGCATGTTCATTGCAGCACTATTCACAATAGCCAGGACATGGAAACAACCCAAATGCCATCGACAGATGACTGGATTCGGAAGAAGTGGTATATATACACAATGGAATACTACTCAGCCATAAAAAAGGATGACATAATGCCATTTGCAGCAACATGGATGGAACTAGAGAATCTCATCCTGAGTGAAATGAGCCAGAAAGACAAAGACAAATACCATATGATATCACTTATAACTGGAATCTAATATCCAGCACAAATGAACATTCCTCAGAAAAGAAAGTCATGGACTTGGAGAAGAGACTGTTGTTGCCTGATGGGAGGGGGAGGGAGTGGGAGGGATCGGGAGCTTGGGCTTATCAGACACAACCTAGAATAGATTTACAAGGAGATCCTGCTGAATAGCATTGAGAACTATGTCTAGATACTCATGTGCAACAGAAGAAAGGGTGGGGGAAAAAACTGTAACTGCAATGTATACATGTAAGGATAACCTGACCCCCTTGCTGTACAGTGGGAAAATAAAAAAAAATTAAAAAAAAATGCAACTGGATAGATCAAAGAAACTGTTTTCATAATGTGTCATATCTCATATTTTGTTATTTGCCTGAATTTAGTTCTAATTAGTTAAAAATTTTAATACATTAACATACTACCCAAGATAAACCTCCAGAAGTACTGCACTGCAATTTCTAACACCTTGACATGTTTGCAGATTCAATGAACATATTAAAATAAATCCAAAAAAGTGTGCTATTTGATTTTACTTATTTATATTCATGAAGTTATTCTTCTATGAAAAATATAACATTAAAAAATACCCAAATTAAAGCAGAACATAATTTTTAAATTTCTATTTCAATTTGTCTCTCTCCTAACTAGTAGTACTTTTGACTCTAGGGAACCTGCATTATTTTATATGACATAGCATATAAATTATTTCCTAAGGAAGTTTTATGTAGTATTTGAAGTAAAACTACTAAACTTGAATATCTTATCATTCAAAAATGCAACTTGATTTTTTATTACATACAAAGTATACTTTTACCGCAGTATTTTGTGAATGAGGAATATAATCATTCATGGTGCAGTAGACTGAGGCCTCTCAGTGGGATACATTTTTTGATAAAATAGTCATTTACATATAACTATTTTGTTTATAAAAAATCTTTTGTAATTTTTAACAAGTTTTTCAGGGACTTGTGAATCAGAGACAAGGGTGAATCAATTAAACTTATAAAATGGTCAGAAGTGAATGTATATTTAATTAAGTGTATGCAATCAGCCACCTCTTCATGATGCTAATTATACCTCACTGTGGATACAAAACTATAAAATACAGGTGAATTTTGATCAACCCCTCAAATTGTATAGCATAATATGTATAATTGCCTTTGTTTGAAATTTCTTCACTATGTTTCTGTGGAATTAGGCCTCAATCCACTGCACTGAGAGGGTTAGAAGTATTTGGCTCAGAAGAGATTCTTCCTCTTCACAGAAGATATTTATTTCTACTTATGCGTCAAGGCCCACACTTACAGTGATTATCCTTGTGGATAAGAGATTATGTTATCAATGGATTGCACTTGTGTTCCAACATTGAGTTTCAGGCTGGCTGCTGTAATCATGGTTTACATGCTCTAGTTTTCCTGTCATTTGAGTTGTTTATTGTATATTTACCATTTTTTTAGATGGATGTGCTGCACTTGTGACTTGCATACTACCCCAGGCTATAAATTTCAATTTTTCTTCCTTGAATTTGGAGTTGAGCCCCATCTTTCTCCTGTACTGTGATCACCCATTGTGTTAAACCTCCTAAAGTCTGCCTTGTCATTTTTTTTTTTTTTTTTTTTTTTGTCTTTTGCCATTTGTTGGGCTGCTCCTGCGGCATATGGAGGTTCCCAGGCTAGGGGTCTAATCGGAGCTGTTGACACCAGCCTACGCCAGAGCCACAGCAATGCGGGATCTGAGCCGCGTCTACGACCTACACCACAGCTCACGGCAATGCCGGATCATTAACCCACTGAGCAAGGGCAGGGATCGAACCCACAACCTCATGGTTCCTAGTCGGATTCGTCAACCACTGCGCCACGACGGGAACTCCTGCCTTGTCATTTTTAATAAGTGACAGGAATAGTGTTTTGTTTTGTTTTTTAACAAGACATTTCTTTCTCTGCAGATGTCACCACTCGAGATCTGGATTTCCTGTTCTTTTCCAGTCAGATTTCTAAGTCTGAAGCAAATGAATGCGCAAAGACTTGTGATGTTATCATTTAAACCTGTGTTTTAATTCTCCAACCCACAAAATTCACAACTGCTTGTTAATTTCAGTTGTGTAAGCCCTTAGCCTTTGATATAAGAGCTTTTTTAAAGTAAATGATAGAAACTGTGTTTTTCCAGTGCCTTAAAAATTTTAAAACATAAACCTATTAGTTCGCCATGGTACAAGAAGCAGGCAGCCAACCTTACAATTCTTACATATTTTTATGATCCCAGCCTCATGCTACTCTGTTTCCAGTCTCTCAGTCTATCCAAGCCTTGCTTCAACAGACATATCATTCCAGATGTAGAGCTGATTGTATAAGCAGCCCATTGACTGACCACTGAATGCTATAATATACCAAGTCTCTTTACTGCAACTAAATCCTAATTTCCAGCAAAACTAACAGGTTGGAAATTAATACTGATTCCTATTCCCTAAATATTTATTATCTTAATTACTATATTAACATTACCAGTATAGTAATGTTCTGAATTACAGAAAACACACCACAGTCTTGATAGATTGCATATGAGGATATAATGAAAGAAATGTATGTGTAGGTATGTGAGTGGTCTGTGAGTTTATGCATAAAAACGTGTATGTGTTTGTGAAACACACATATATAATCTCTTCCAGGATCATTCAGAGGGTTGAAATTTCAGTAGTCTAAGTCTCCAGAAAAAACACCACACAAAATAAAACAGAACTGTGCTCTCTAGTAAGCTATT
The DNA here is from genome assembly GCF_000003025.6 of Sus scrofa. Taxonomy (NCBI): domain Eukaryota; kingdom Metazoa; phylum Chordata; class Mammalia; order Artiodactyla; family Suidae; genus Sus; species Sus scrofa. The sequence continues at coordinate 27,471 of NW_018084788.1, forward strand.
GCCACTGCTGCAATCTGAAATCCCGAGTTAGGAAGTTTTCGTTAAAACTTCAGACATCAGCACTACACTGACTTTGCCAGAATCAATACCAGCAAAGTTGATGCCTTCTTTTTTTTCTTTTTCTTTTTTTTTTTTTTTTTTTTGTCTTTTTGCCTTTTCTAGTGCCACTCCCGCGGCATATGGAGGTTCCCAGGCTAGGGGTTGAATCAGAGCTGTAGCCGCTGGCCTATGCCAGAGCCACAGCAACGCGGGATCTGAGCCGCGTCTGCAACCTACACCACAGCTCACAGCAATGCCAGAGCCTTAACCCACTGAGCAAGGCCAGGGATCAAACCCAAAACCTCATGGTTCCCAGTCGGATTTGTTAACCACTGAGCCACAAGGGGAACTCCAGTTGATGCCTTCTTGAATGATCTCTCTGAGTACTTCATTTGCAAATCAACGCCTGGGCAAATGACATCCAACTAACATCTTAAAACACAGACTTAATCTCAAATATCAAAGGATGCAAGTTTCCACATGTTAGAAATTGTTCAGGAGGAAACTGAACAAGTTAATAAGTAGAAGCAGCCACAATTACTTGTGATTTTTAGGTGTATGGAATATTTTTCCAAGATATAAATTACTGATTACTTATTTATCAGATACAGTAACAATTTTTATTTCCACTAGCTAATGTATTAGTATTCCCCTTACCCATATTTTGTGTGATATATCTCATTTTACAATGTTTAAAATCTCACTGGCTATAAATTGTTGATAACCTAATCAATTATTTTGTCATGATTTTATTATATATTACAGATAACTTTAAGCAAAACTTTTGTTATGAAAGTTTTAAAAAATCCATTTGTCAAGTACTTTGATTAGTATAGATATTAGAAACATATCAATATATGTGTGTAGACTTTAAAAAATCTCTAATTTATTTATAAAATTGTTATTTTTAATATATTCATAATTTGAATCTGAGTTGCTGATTTTTTCTTTATCTTTTTGTTTTATTTTCTCTATTAGGTAAAAACTATTTCCTCTTACTTTTAGACTTGGTAGACTGAGTCGAAATGTGAAGACGTCCCTCTTTCTAAGACATGAAGTTTTTGGTGAAAATACAACAAATAATACATATGTAAGTGCAACTAACATCAAGACACACATCTTGAGATTTCAGAATAAAAGGCAAATGGTGTATAAAAGCCATGGTGAATATTGGTTAAAACTGTGGACACTGAAGATAAATTACAGGGTTTTTTCTTTTTAATTACTCAATGAATTTTATTACATTTATAGTTGTACAATAATCATCACAACCAAAGTTTATAGCATTTCCATCTAAACTATAGTTTTAAAGCCTGACTTTTCCACTAATCAGTCATGTGATAATTGTGAACTTACTTAGCCTCCCTGTGTCTGGTTATTTAACCTATGAAATGAAAATTAATAGGATTACCATTTTAAAATCTTAATGAGAACTCAGATTCAATCTAGACTAAGGCTTTAGAATAATGCCTGGTTACATAGTAAATGATTAATAAATTTCAGCTGGTTTTTTTTTTTTTTTTTTTTTGTCTTTTGTTGTTGTTGCTATTTCTTGGGCTGCTCCCGCAGCATATGGAGGTTCCCAGGCTAGGGATGAATCGAGCTGTAGCCACCGGCCTACGCCAGAGCACAGCAACGCAGGATCCGAGCCACGTCTGCAACCTACACCACAGCTCACGGCAACGCCTGATCGTTAACCCACTGAGCAAGGCAGGGACCGAACCCGCAACCTCATGGTTCCTAGTCGGATTCGTTAACCACTATGCCACGACGGAACTCCTAGCTGGTTTCTTAACACAATTTAGATCATATAGCTATGAACCATATTTTACCAACAAATGTGCAGTGTAGAAGGCCTCTGACTTCAGATGGGTTATTTCTATTGTCTGGGCCACGAAGGACTGTCACATGCAAAATAGAACATATGAAGATCATGCCTGACAGCTCATGAAACAACAAGGAAGCTTGGTACCAGTCAGGAAATCATAGTTGTAAAATTGCAGAAACCAACAATTACAGGGGGGAAATGCACACAATCCTAAAGTGTTCTCATTGCAAGGAGAATTTTTTGTTTGTTTATTTGTATCAATATGAGAAGATGGATGGTGGGTGAACCTCTTGGGATAATCATTTCACAATATATGTAAATAAAACCACTACAGTTTATGCCTTAAACATGAATAGTGATATATGTCAATTATTTCTCAGTAAAACTGGAAAGAATGATTAATTTTCCCTTTCTAGGTAGCATAAAAGGACTTTTCTATTATCCTCACAATGAGAACCTGATAGGGCTCATTAAAATGTGATGGTCGCATAAGACTGGACCCCATCAGAGTCATTTTTTTTTTCTTTTCTTACAGCTGCACCTGCAGCACATGGAAGTTCCCCGGCCAGGGGTTGAATTGGAGCTACTGCTGTGGGCTGCACCACAGCCATGGCCTACACTGCAGCTTGTGGCAACACCAGATCCTTAACTGAGTGAGGCCAGAGATCAAATCTGCATCCTTATGGACCCTACATGTCGTTCTTAAATCACTGAGCCACAACAGGAACTCCCCATTCAGAGTTTTTTGTTTTTTGTTTTTGTCTTTTTGCCATTTCTTGGGCCACTCCCACAGCATATGGAGGTTCCCAGGCTAGGGGTCAAATCAGAGCTGTAGCCACCGGCCTATGTCAGAGCCACAGCAACTCAGGATCTGAGCCATGTCTGCAACCTTCACCAAAGCTCAAGGCAACGCCGGATCATTAACCCACTGAGCAAGGCCAGGGATCGAACCCTCAGCCTCATGGTTCTTAATCGGATTTGTTAACCACTGCACCACGACAGGAACTCCCCTGTTCAGAGTTTTTAACTCTTAAACTAGTCTACACTGAGCTTTCAGCACTTCATCAATTACAGTTTAAAGTGTTCCTTCTGACATTGGCTCTAGTTGTAGTTGTTTGATTCTGGGTTCTGCTCTTGATAAGCTGAGATTTTCTGTATCTGCCTGTATGTTTAAGTTTTTTCAGTGTAGCAATTTGCACAGAGATCTCAATTCTCTAATGGGCATAAGAATTGTTTATTTTCTGTTCAGCTTTTTTGTTGTGGTTGTACGGATAGGGGTTATGATTTCTGGGCTTTTTACATATCAGACTGGAAGATTTTTGATAAGAGCACTAAAGCAGTTCTGTGGGAAAAGGAAAATATCACCAACAAAGGAAATGGAAACAAATTACTATTCATACAGAAAAGAGAGTGAGAAATTTGACCCCAATTTCACACCATTAAAAAAAAAAAAACCTGAGATGATCCATAGACTTAAATGGCACAAAAAATATGCTAGAATAAAACAGATTGTTTGCAACTTTGGTAGAGGCTGGGATTTCTAAAAAAGAATGTAGAAAGGACAAATATAGAATATAAAATTGAAAAATCAGATGTCATTGAAAGTAAAACTTTTAGCTGCTTTTTAAAAGATAGTTTTTTCTCAAAAGATATACATTAAATTTTCTTCAAATTTTAACCCTCTATAAGTCAAGAATTATAGTTACATACAAGAAGAACCAGCCTAGCTAAGTTAAGCAGAAAAGGATTATTACTCTTATATGTTACTCTTATATGTAAAGGTATAAGATATTTCACAGAAGCCTTGGGGGTTATGAAAACTAAAGCTCTTCCTGCTAAAAAGACAGCAGGATGATATCAAGCTTTTTTAGGAAAACATTGCCTCAGTTCCAACCTGCTTCTGAACAGCTACTGTGCCAGAGAATGAATTCTAGAATACTAATAAAAACAGTCTGACACCTCTCTGTTTATATTTCCTCTCTTAATTTTCTTTTTTCTTACTTTTTTCTTTTTATGGCTGCACCTACAGCATAAGGAGGTTCCCAGGTTAGGGGTCAAATTGGAGCTGCAGCTACAGGCCTATATCACAGGCACAACACTGGATCTGAGCCACATCTGCTTGTGGCAAAGCTGGATCCTTAACCCACTGAGAGAGGCCAGGGATCAAATCTGCATCCTCACAAACACTATATCAGGTTCTTAACCCTCTGAACCACCACAGGAATTCCTCCTCTCAATTTTCAAGCATTGTCTATACAACTGATTAGGTGATTCTGGCTCAAATTCTGGGTACTTCAATCAGAAAGAGGTCTGAGAAAGATGGTTTTTAAATTTGCAATCAGGGAAATGAAAAAGACCTATTCAGGTGTTCAGAAAGGTTTTAAACTAGATCTTGATGTCTTTTATATTCTATCCCTTTTCCAAATGAGGACATTTCACTTCTCATTATTCACTGCATTAATTTATGGCTGATGTTTCTTTCTCCCTCTCAATCCAAATGTAATATTGAAAATCACAAAAAATCCTTTTTTTTAATTTATTTTTTGGCCACACCCATGGCATATGGAAGTTCCTGGGCCAGGATCAAACTTGTGCCATAGCAGCAGCAACACTGGATACTTAACCCACTAAGCTACCAGCAAACTCCAGAAAAAAATTAAGAGAAAGTAGAGATGAATGAAAGTTATTTCATATGAATTTTATTTATAAGGTTAAAGTCAATATTGATGTGTTTAATATTTTAACACATTTGTATGTTAAATAGACAGAATATTTAACTTCCTTTTAATATCTATTTCAGAGATGTTAAGAAACCTCATTCTTTGTACCTCATACTTTTATACAATTCTATTTTTTTCTTTTAATTTGTTGTGAATATTTTAAGCCAATGGTTTGCTTGGTGTTGCATTGATTTGATTAGTTATTTTATTCCTAATTCTTCATCTCCTTAGTTCTGATTTTTCATCCTTGATCACTGTGGTCATTTAAATTCCTTTTGAGTATGAAACAGACGTTAAAAAATTTTATCATATCAAGAATGTATGAATGGGGAGTTTTCATTGAGGCACAGTGGAAACTAATCTGACTAGGAATTATGGGTTGGATCCCTGGCCTGGACCAGTGGGTTAAGGATCTGGAATTGCCATGAGCAGTAGTGTAGGTCTCAGATGCGGCTCAGATTTGGCATTGCTGTGGCTCTGGCATAGGCCAGCAGCTACAGCTCTGATTGGACTCCTAGCCTGGAAACCTCCTTATGCCACGGTTGTGGCCCTAAAAAAAAAAACAAAAACAAAAACACGTATGAATGGATTTTAAGAAAGTTTTACAGATTTTAAGAATGTCTTATCAGATTTTTCTTTTGCATTTTGCATGCAACTTTTTCTCAAATCCCATTCTTTTGTTTATAGCTTTCTCTCTGTATTGTGTAAGGAAAAGAAGTTTGTTCTTTTATTATAACTCTTAATCTGTTTCTGGCCACCCTATTTCCATATCTGTTGGGGGAAAATACTGCTTTCCCCAATTTTTCCCCATTTTTCTAATGAAAACTAAAGTTATTGATGTTTTGGGATCCACGCCCCCATTTTTTAAAAAAGAGTAACTTTTAAAAATATCTTCTCGAATTTTGTGAACACTTTCTACTTATAAATATGTTAATCCATAGTAATCCATAGTAATCACATGAAAATGCTTTGTAGGGTGCTATTCATTGTCTTTCTCAGAGATCCCATTCAACAAGCTCAAAGATTGCACAATAGAGTGGATTTCTATTCCTTATACCTAATGTTCCTTAGGGGGTAAAATGCTGTATTCCTCTAGATTCTGTTATTGGATCTCTTGCCATCTGTCTGCATAATTTTGACAGTCAGAATTCTTAAGTCATGAGAAGGGCTGGATCCAGCTGCTTTAAGCAGATAATGAGTTCATTAAAATGCTCTTGTGGGCTGGGACTGCTTTGGCTGCCGGAATGGCAGCAGCAGTGATGGTGGCATGGGCCAGAAGTGTGAGGAGAAGGAGGTGGCAGTGGGTGAAGGAGCACTTCCATGGAGCACTTCTGCTGGGGCAAGCCTGTGGGCAAGAAGTGGCGCCCGGTGAAGGTGTACCCCAACGGTGCTGAGGACGAGTTGGCCAAGGCCTTCCCATGCAAGTTCAGGAGGGAGCTGGTCTGCACACTGCCTGAGCCAGCACAGGACCCTGAGGCCTCGGCTGTGGGCACGGCAACCTGGGCCAAGCTGGAGTATGGGCTGGTGGCCGAGGCTGAGGCAGCTGAGAAGAGGGACGAAGGGCCCTATAAGATGGAGCACTTCCACTGGGGCAACCCACCCAAGGACAAGTGCTACTGCGGCTTCATGACCTCCAAGAAGAGCCAGATGCCCCTGGTCATGCTGTTCAAAAATGCCATCATCAAGAACACCCACAAGAAGGGCCAGTGAGGGCACAGGGGGCAGGTGCCTCTCACCCTGGAAGCTGACCCCAAAGCTCAAAGCCTTCTCTCCTCACCGGCCCTCCTGCCACCTCCAGCCCCGGTGAGGACATGCTCAGGCTGTTTGGGTGCCAGATATCCCACCTCTTATCTGTAGTTAAGAAATAAAACCTTTCAAGTTTCAAAAAAAAAAAAAGGGGGGGGATATTGTGTATTTCACAGAGAGAGTTGGCAATGAAGGCCTGAGGCAAAGCAGCCAGGAGCAATGCCCTAACCACCACATAGAACTAGTCTGGTAATAAACTACAGCCATTCCCACCAAGCAGTAGAAACTGTGCTTTGCACTACTGTCAATTTTGGGATGGAAACTGAAGGTCACAGCAACCATTAACAGACCCACTGCTGGGCTGTATTCCAGCATCCATGTTTCTGGTATTATTGGATTATCAGGAAAAAAAAATCTGCTGCTAATGCATCTGCTGATAGTTCACAAGTATCTATTGGCTCTTTCTGCAATAATACCATCCCCTGTGATCTATTTGGCTCATGACAAGCTCAACACAGCTTTGTCCTGGAAAACCTGTGAAAATGGGTGGCTAAGTTCTGGCCTATGAGATGTGAGAAGTGATGCTTGCTGCTCCATTTCAATGCCTCTAGGAGGAAATATTTACTTTCTGTCCTTCCATTTTTCCTTCTTAATGGCTAGAAGTTGTTAAATAGAGAAGATTCCTTAGAGTCAACAGAAAAACAGCCTACAGAAGTGGGAAGACAACACTTTCTTCCACTTCTAACTGCCAGAAATCAAGAGTGCATACAGTTCTGGAACATTTTTTATCCCTAAACTCTAGCTTCAACAGTTTGGGAAAAAAAACACAATTTGGAAAAAAGAAAAGCACCCTAGAATAAAGGTGGAATGGAAGAGAGTCAATCTGTAGCTTCCTCATAATGGACACTTGTCACAGTCTATCCCTAGGGCAATGCATTGGAAGCTGAGAAACTAATAATTTTCACTTATATTATACTTTGGAATTTCTTAAATTATGAAAAAATATTAAATGGTGGGATAAAAGTATCTCAACTACTCCTCCTAAGCAATTTTCCCACATCTGAATCTGTAATCAACATTAAACTTCTGCAAATTCTTAAATTTAGCCCCACATTTCTCTTCTATAATCTTTATCAATATATCCAATTAGCAATAAAAAGTTGACCTATACATGTTATTGACACTCCAAATTCTGTATCACTGCAGTGTTTATCATTAACACTTTGCTTAGAACACAGCAGTCATAAGTATTATTTATGACATGAGTGAGCAGATATTGGCAAAAGTTCATTTCCATATTAACATTTTTATTCTATTTTATATTTACTGTTTTTAAAAGACTAAGTGTTTTTAAAGCAAAATACTCTGTTTCCGTAATGATTTGGCCTTGTATTTTTTTAACACGTCAATGATAAAGCAGCTTAAGACATCAAAATACTTTTCACATCTTACAATTATAAATGTGTAATTTTTATTGAATGAGAGATTCTTTAAATTCTATAGTGCTTTACAATTTTCAAAAATTTCACACACAGGACTTCCTATAACCCCACATTGTCTTCACAGGTGAATTCTACCAAACATTGAGTGAAGAGTTAGCACCTCTCCTTCTCAAATATTCCAAAAAATTGCAAATTGGAAGGAATCCCTCCAGACCTATTCAGTGGGGCTACCATTACCCTGATACCAAAACACGACTAAGATATCACACACAAAAAGAAAATTATAGGCCAATATCACTGATGAACAGGGATACAAAAATCCTCAACAAAATGTTATCAAATAGAATCCAATAATACATTTAAAGGATCATATACCAAGATCAGGTGGGATGCAAGGATTTTTCAATATCCATAAATCAATCAATGAGATATACCATATTAACAAATTGAAGAACAAAGTCAGTATGATCATCTCAATAGATTTAGAAAAATATTTTGATAAAAATCAACAACCATTTATGATAAAAATTCTCCAGAAAGTGGGCATAGAGGGAGCATATTTAAACATAACAAAGACCATCCTATGAAAAACTGACAGCTAACACTGTACTCAATGGTGAAAAGCTTAAAGCATTTCCTCTAAGATCAGGAAGAAGACATGGATGCCCACTATCACCACTTTTATTCCACATAGTTTTGGAAGTCCTATCCACAGAAATCCAAAAAGAAAAATAAAGGAAAGTAAGGAGTAAAACTGTCACTCTTTGCGGGTGTTAGGATGTTATACCTAGAAAAGCATAAAGACACTGCTAGAAATGTAGAGCTCATCAGTGAATTTGGTAAACTTGAAGGATGGAAAACTAATATATAGAAATCTTTTGAATTTCTATACAGCAACAACAATCAGAAAGAGAAATTAAGGAAATAACCCCATTTACCATCACATCAAAAATAATATCTAGAAATAAATGTACCTAAGAAGGTTGGACCTATACTTGGAAAACATTATGATGCTAATTAAATAAATTGAAAACAACACAGACAGATGGAAAAATACACCATGTTCTTGGATTGGAGGAATTAATTCTGATAAAATGACCATACTATTCAAGGCAATGTACAGATTCAATCCATTTCCTATTAAAGTACCACTGGTATTTTTCACAGATCTAGAACTAACTTTTAAATTTGTGTAAACACGAAGGACTCCAAATAGCTGAAACAATCTTGAGAAAGAAGAACAGAGCTGGAGGAATCATACTCTCTACTTCAGACTATACTACAATGCTACAGAAAACATGTCTACATTTTGAAGGATTATTTCTCTTTTTGAGGGGGTGATTTTATTACATGAGTATATAATCAAATTGAGTCCCGCCTTTGAGCTTGAAATCTATATGCTCTTGGTTTAACATAACCAATGTACAAGAAAAATGTGGGGCCCAAGATCAAGGTTAATGCATGTTTCTAGAGAGGGAAATCAACATTTTCATGATTGATAAGTTCCGGCACCAGTTTCTGTGTAACCCCAGGTGTTTTATATATATATAGTGTGTGTGCGTGTGTAGTGTGTGTGTATATATATATACATACACATATATACACACACTATACACACATATACATTTCTATGTTCATATATATAAAACAAAGCACTGAAAATTGTGATAGATGTGTGAAGATGTTGGGGACGTGTGAGAAGTTTAAGCACTGTACCTCACTAAAAATAACTTTACATTTTAAATTATTTTGTTAATATATTCTCTCTCTTTAAAGTCCTCTTCTGTGCCTTATGAGGACTGATAACCATTCAGGGTCAAAAGAGGGTCACATTTTGTTCCCTTTTTCTCCTTTTTACATCTTTTTTGCTATTCAGTCTCTCCCTCTTGGCTTACCCTGGGAACTCACTAAATATATAATAATATCAATAATATATTGAGATTATGAGGACACACACATACATTTTAGACACTCTGCATTACAGGTGATGCCTAATTTAACATACATCAAAACTTTATGGTAGAGGTGTTATTATCTTTATTTGTAGATGGATGAGCTGTGTACTAAGAAAACTAACTTGTTAAAAATTTTGTATCTGGGAATTCTTGTCATGGCTCAGTGGGTTAAGAACCCAATTAGTATCCCTGAGGATGCAGGTTCAATCCCTTGCCTTGCTCAGTAGGTTAAGAATCTGGCACGGCCCTGAGCTGTGGTGTAGGCTGGCAACTGCAGTTCCCATTTGAACTCTAGCCTTGGAATTTCCATATGCAGGTGCAGTCCTAAAAAGAAAATAAAAATGTATCTGAAATATGGTCCCAAATTTCTCTGTCATCTATTTTCAGAATGATAATATGTGTAGGGATTAGAAAAGCCTAGAGAGTCCTAGACTTTGCCATAAACATATGATTGTCATTGTTATTGCCCTCACACATTTGAAATACCTTCTTAGATCCTACATTGAAAATTAAAATTGCCTATTTACTTTCCTGTAGACTCTGACTCCTAGAAAGTAAGTACAAGGGTGGGGGTATGTTTGCTTGTTTATCATTTTAAAATCAAGGCCTTCACAGTGTCAATTTTAGATATTATTAATAACAAATGTTTATTGAATTAATAAATACATTGATGTATAAATAAGATAGCTCAAAAGAGAGAGAATATTAGAAACACTATTGACTCAGCTGATTTGTGACTCCAGAATTTGGGTTTCAATATCAAAATCATTTTATCTTTATGCTTAGTGGGTTGAAAAATCCAGAAGTAAAGGCTGATCATTAAGTGCTCTGGCAATATGAGGCCTAAACATAAATGGTAAGGGATTTTGCTCAAAGTTGTGTGATTGAGAGTTGAAACTACTATTTTACTGTACTTTATAATATTTTTTTTGTCTTTTTTTGCCTTTTCTTGAGCTGCTCCCATGGCATATGGAGGTTCCCAGGCTAGGGGTCTAATTGGAGCTGTAGTCACTGGCCTATGCCAGAGCCACAGTAACGCAGGATCCAAGCCGAGTCTGTGACCTACACCACAGCTAATGCCAATGCTGGATCCTTAACCCACTGAGCAGGGCCAAGGGTCAAACCCACGACCCCATGGCTCCTAGTCGGATTTGTTAGCCACTGCACCATGACAGGAACTCCTGTACTTTTTCATATTAAAGTCTCTATTTTCTCTGTTCAAAATAGCATATCAAGAAAAGATTTTCCTTTTCAGAAGCATAATACAAATATTCTGTGGTCATGTTATTTCAAGAAATCTGTATAGAAATAAAATAATACTCAGATTTAAAATAATATTCTATGAATTATGCTAAACTGATCACTTTTAGATAACAATATTTTGAATACTTTATACATCATAAACTTATTAGTTTATTTCTTAATGTTACTTAAATATTTTCACATTGAATTTCCACTTAGGAAATCAAATTATATAACTTGAATTTATTCAAACATGATTTATCTATTTGACTATTTAATTATATGACATTAAGTTCTTATCACAATTTAATGTTAAGATTAATAAAGGAAAGCATTGAAGATGCAAAAAAATCTTGCTTCCATTATTTTCTAATTCAAAACTAATTCAGAAGAGTACTTAAATAAGCTCCTATTGTAAAGAAACTTGGTTTCCCAGTGATTAATCTCATAATTTTCCAAGTTTGACTTTTTTTGTTATTTTATTTATGATGTTTTTCCATTTTAGTTGGTTTACAGTGTTCTGTCAATTTCTACTATACAGCAAAGTGATCCAGTCATTCATATATATACTCTTTTTCTCAAATTATCCTCCATCATGTTTCATCACAAGTGACTGGATATAGTTTCCTGTGCTATACAGCAGGATATCATTGTTTATCCACTCCAGAAGCAATAGTTTGCATCTATTATCCCCAGACTCCCAGTCCATCCCACTCCCTCCCCCTCCACCTAGCAACAACAAGTCTGTTCTCCAAGTGCATGCGTTTCTTTTCTGTGGAAAGTTTCATTTCTGCCATATATTAGATTCTGCATACAGATGATATCATATTGCTGAGGTCCAGCCCCAGCAGCCAGGGACTGCCGAAGGAGAGGATGGGCTACAAACGGCGTGGAAAGAATTGGAGCCAACTCCTCAGCTGCATGCTGCAGATGACCCAATTTATTAAATGAAAAGCATCAATTTTTATACCATATCACAATCAGGTTTCGTGTAAGATTTGACATTAACATTTGATTTAAAGCCCTTTCTGTTCCCTCCACCTGAGATACAAAAAAAAGTTTGTTAAAACATGTTCCTTTCAACTTTAGATTTTCTTTCAAGATTACAAACTTAAAGTTTCACACTGTATTTTTCTTAAAAGGTCAACAACAGTAGCTATTCTTTATTAAGAACAAAGCTGTAATAAGTAATAAACTATGATACCTAACATTCTTTAACTAAAGGCGTATGTAATTAACAAAAACGCATGAAAGCCTTGGGCTCATGACATTCTTAAAACTACGATTTATTTGGCGCCAGCAAGCTAAGCATTTAACCTATTGTGCTGATTTACGTCAGTTCCAAACCACCAGTTTCAATAGAAAGGAATATTATACCCCAAAATTAACAAATGCCCCCACAAGGGATGAAAGTTACAGGTGACACTGTTATTTGACAAAAAATATATCTATTATAGAAAACAGCAATTTATAGGCCAAACAACATTTTTCCCAGCCCCAAACTTCTTTTGAAGTAAAGGGACTGAAATCATAAGTTTCCCCTGTATACTTTCACAAAATAGGTGCCATAAATTGTTATTCCAAAACAAAGGCTTTTTCCATTACATTGTTTAAATAACTTCACTCTGTTTTGGTTCAAGTGTTTTACATACCCAGGGCAAATCTTTAGCTGTAAGAAAGCTGTGAATCAAAGATAGAAAAAGAAGGATGAACACAGAAAAATAGATTAACATATTTTTTAGGGGATATCATTTTTATTTTCCTGGAGCCGATGTCTTTCAAGGGATTGCTCTGCAATCCTTCTTCTTTCTTCAGCTTGTCTGTAGCTCTGCTAACCAGACAAGCCTCATGCAGGTGCTGACTGTGGCTTTGCTTTCTTTACTGGAGCAGCCTTATGGCTCCCGACATCATATGGTATATGTCTTTCTCTTTCTGACTTAACTTCACTTAGTATGAGAGTCTCTAGGTCATCCATGTTGCTGCAAATGGCACTATTTTGTTCTTTCTTATGGCTGAGTAGTATTGCATTGTGTATATATACCACATCTTCTTAATCTATTCATCTGTCAATGAACATTTAGGTTGTTTCCATGTCTTGGCTATTGTGAATAATGCTGCCACAAACATATGGGTGCATGTCTCTTTTTCATCAAAAGTTTTGTCTGGTTATATGCCCAAGAATGGGACTGTTGGGTCATATCATAGTTCTATATTTAGTTTTCTGAGGTACCTCCATACTCTTATCCATAGTGGGTACCCTATTTATATTACCACCAGCAGTGTGGGAGGGTACCCTTTTCTCCACACCCTCTCCAGCATTTGTTATTTGTGGACTTGTTAATGATGGCCATTTATGACAAACCCACAGCAAGTATAATACTCAATGGAAAAAAGCTGAGAGACTTCCTGCTAAAATCTGTAACAAGACAAGCATGCCCACTCTCACCACTTTTATTCAACATTGTATTGGAAGTCCTAGCCACAGCAATCAGACAAACAAGAGAAATGAAAGGTATCCAAATTGAAAATAAGAGGTAAAACTGTCACTCTCTGCAGATGACATGATATTTTATATACAGAAACCCCTAAGGACTCCACACAAAAACTACTCAAACTTATCAAGGAATTCAGCAAAGTAGCAGGATACAAGATTAATATACAGAAATGGGTTGCATTTCTATATACTAACAATGAAATATTAGGAAAGGAATATAAAAATACAATACCTTTTAAATTGCACCCCCCAAAAATTAAATACCTAGGAATAAACCTGACCGAGGAGGTGTATGCTGAGAACTATAAAACATTAATCAAGGAAATGAAAGAGGATTCAATGAAATGGAACAATATTCCATACTTCTGGCTTGGAAGAATTAATATCATAAAAATGGCCCATACTACCCAAAGCAATCTACAAATTCAATGCAATCCCTATCCAGTTACCCATGACATTTTTTGTAGAACTAGAATAAACAATCCAAAAATTTATATGGAACCATAAAAGACCCAGAATTGCCAAAGAAATCCTGAGGAACAAAAACCAAGCAGGAGGCATAACTCTCCAAGATTTCAGGCAATATTACAAAGCTACAGTCATCAAGACAGTGTGGTCCTGGTACCACAACACACATACAGACCAATGGAACAGAATAGAGAACACAGAAATAAACTCAGACTCCTACAGTCAATTAATCTCTGACAAAGGAGGCAAGAATATCAAATGGGAAAAAGACAGTTTTCAGCAAGTGATGCTGGGAAAACTGGACAGCCACATGCAAATCCATAAACTGGCACACACCCTCACACCATGCACAAGAATAAACTCAAAATGGTTTAAAGACTTAAACATAAGACACCATCAAATCCCTGGAAGAGAAGTTAGGCAAAACATTCTCTGACAACAACCTTACAAATGTTTTCTTGGGTCAGTCTCTCAAGGCAACAGAAATAAGAGCAAAAATAAACCCATGGGACCTAATCTAACTGACAAGCTTTTGCACAGCAAAGGAAGCCATAAAAAAACAAAACAAAAGACAACCTACAGAATGAGAGAAAATACTTTCAAATAATGCAACTGACAAGAGCTTAATCTCTAAAATATACTAACAACTTCTATAACTCAACAGCAAAAAAAATCAACAACTCAATTGAAAAACAGTCAAAAGACCTAAATAGATATTTCTTCAAAGAAGAGATACAGATGGCCAATAAGCACATGACAAAATGCTCAACATCCCTGATTATTAGAGGAATGACTGTTTCTTCTTGGTCTTTTCTGTGAACTTTACTGTCCTGCTCCCTGAATGTCACTGACCCTTTCATTTCTATCCTTAGCCCACTGCCCCTTTCCCCTCTCTGTTTTTACTGGAAAAGGTAGTATGCTCACACATGTTGTTACATGGGCAATATTCAAAATTGTATTTCTAGCTTAGTCTAGGACCTACTTTAAAAAAAATGCTTGCACATTTGAGGCATATATAAGACTAGTTATTCTTAATTATTTGCAATCTCATGGAATATTTGTTGCTATGCCTCCAGCACTCTTAGTGTTTTTCACCGGCTTCTGCCTTATCTTCATGTGTAAATCAGAAGGCCATTAAGCTTCCTCAATAATTTTCAACCTTGTCACCTATCTAAGGTGTACTTAAAATGTGTGAGAACACATTTTATTGTCACAAAGACAGAAGTATCACTGGTTTTTATCAGACCAAAGTCAGATATCCCCAAATCCTGCAATACACTAGACAATAATAAACCAAGAATTATCCCACCAAAATGTCAATATTACCCATTTTAAAAGCAATGGGCTATCCACAGCATGACAATCTAAAATCTGGCTTTTTTTTTTCTTTTTACTGCTACAATATTTTTAATATTTATCTCTTTTTTTAAATCTCTGACATCAATTGCTGCTTCATTATGGTGAGATCTTGGTTATTCTACTGCAGTGTTTTGTGAAATGTTGTATGAATTGACACATTCATGTATTCAACAGTTTTTCTTTGTTCTTTTTGTCTTTTTAGGGCCACACCTGTGGCGTACAGAGGTTTCAAGGCTAGGGGTCTAATTGGAGCTACAACTGCTGACCTACACCACAGCCATAGCAATGCAGGATCTGAGCTGCATCTGTGACCTACACCGCAGCTCACAGCAATGCCGGATCCTTAACCCACTGAGAGAGGCCAGGGATCGAACCTGTGTTCTCATGGATACTAGTCAGATTTGTTTCTGCTGAGCCAGGACTGGAACTCCTGAACAAATTTTAAATGCCTTGATTATACTGGACATTTTTCTAGGCACTGGTGACAGAGCAATGAACCTCAGAAAAAGTACATTCTTTTAAATAGCCTCATTCTTGTGAAATGAGACAACATGAAATTAAACAAATTTATAACAAAAGTAAGAGTAAAAATAATATGCAAAAATAAAAATGCCATGTGGTAGCTAGCAACTGAGAAAGCAGGGGCAATTTTAAATAGGATAGTGGAGCAAAGAGAATAGCAATTATAACACTATTTTGTATTGAACCTGTAGGAAGCCATTGCAGATAAATTGGAAAGGTAAGTTCTCCATGGACTGAAATGTGATGAGGTTGACTACATAGTCAGCAGGCAGATCTCATGGTCCATTTTATACAGAGACAATGCATTCTAGCATATCCCAAATGAGGCCCTGGCTGTTGTTTTGGTGTAATGATTAATGTTCCCTAATGTTCACGCCCAGCAACTTTTACACAAGCAAATTTTCCACTTTTATTTTATTTATTTATTTATTTATTTATTTATTTTTATTATTTTCCCACTGTACAGCAAGGGGGTCAGGTCATCCTTAGATGTATACATTGCAGTTACAGTTTTTTCCCCCACCCTTTCTTCTGTTGCAATATGAGTATCTAGACATAGTTCTCAATGCTATTCAGCAGGATCTCCTTATAAATCTATTTTAGGTTGTGTCTGATAAGCCCAAGCTCCCGATCCCTCCCACTCCCTCCCCCTCCCATCAGGCAACCACAAGTCTCTTCTCCAAGTCCATGATTTTCTTTTCTGAGGAGATGTTCATTTGTGCTGGATATTAGATTCCAGTTATAAGTGATATCATATGGTATTTGTCTTTGTCTTTCTGGCTCATTTCACTCAGTATGAGATTCTCTAGTTCCATCCATGTTGCTGCAAATGGCATTATGTCATCCTTTTTTATGGCTGAGTAGTATTCCATCGTGTATATATACCACATCTTCCGAATCCAATCATCTGTTGATGGACATTTGGATTGTTTCCATGTCCTGGCTATTGTGAAGAGTGCTGCAATGAACATGCGGGTGCATGTGTCTCTTTTAAGTAGAGCTTTGTCTGGATAGATGCCCAAGAGTGGGATTGCGGGGTCATATGGAAGTTCTATGTATAGATTTCTAAGGTATCTCCAAACTGTTCTCCATAGTGGCTGTACCAGTTTACATTCCCACCAGCAGTGCAGGAGGGTTCCCTTTTCTCCACAGCCCCTCCAGCACTTACACAAGCAAATTTTATACAATTATTCTACTTATAGGATATGTTAAAAGATTGGCATATAACACGTAGAATAAGTTAATTGAGAAATTTTTCAAAGTTTTTAACCATGGACAGGTATGATCTAATATAAATAAAGACAACAACCCTGACTACTACGTGAAACCTTATTGGTGAGGAATGAGGAAAGGGAAAGGTGAGAAAGAGAGAAGAGGAAAACCAAATAGAAGTCTATTGCAGCCATCCTAGTGAGTGATAATGGAATGGGCAAGGGCCATGACAGCTCAAATCCAAATGGTATAATTCACTCTAACAACTCCTGCCTGTTTTCTGTTTTATTGGTATCTTTATATTGGCAGCAACATAACATCTAGAAGGGTCAGATGAGTGGAAAAGAGAACTGATGCCTGGGTATCTTGGTGCCTTTTGAATTGCATTTCCTTCTACACCCTAACTTTCACTTTGCCGTTACTAACGCTGACTTGCTTTCTTTCTTGGAACACTGCACAATGTCATACACATACTTTCCTTTGTCAGCTTTTCTTCTTATCTGGAAATACTTAAATCCTACTCTTACTTCATCTGTTCATTCTTTGCACTCAGCTCAAGTGTAATCAACTTTGTCTTTTTTGAACTCCCAAGTTTACCAGTTCATGAGCTCTTCAAGTTTTTAAGCAGCAAGTTGTTTAGACATATAGACTAAACCTTATGTTCTGTCACCATTGATTATCTGGTGTAACAATTATTACATAAATTACAGAATTTTAGAGTTAGCACAGGCACCAATACATATCAGTGTGAGATAGGGCAGGAAGAGACACTTTTTTCCTACTGATTCTTCTGCTGGGAAACAGAAATATATAACACAATTTCAGTTATTCTTGGGGTTTGGGATTGACTTTTCTTTGAATGCACACTCATGTTTAAATTAGGCCAATTGTGGCATTCCCACTGGGGTGAAGTGGGTTAAGGTCTCTGTGGCACCACAGATTTGCTCCCTGGCCCAGGAACTTCTATGTCACAGGTGTGGCCATAAAAAAAAAAAAAAAAAAATTGGGCCAATTGTGGTTACATGGTTATATGGTTTATAATCTGTCCCCAATCCTTTACCTCACGCATAAGTACTTTTCCCCAAAAAACACATTTTCTAAAGTCATCTGTTTTTATTTATATTTGCATTTACAGTGCCCTCCTGGTAAGTAGATATATATATATTAGGCACTCAATAAATATTTGTTTAAAAGATATTTCAGCTTAAGAGCAGCTTTGGCGGGAATCCAAAACATAAAAATTCAGTGTTCCTTAATTGCTGTTTCCTCATTGATTATCTGGAAAGTTTACACAAAGGCACTTTGTATACTAGATAGATCAAATGAATCATGAATATTTATTCTTGAAGCAATAGGTGTCACATCAGCTGATTGTGACCTTTAAGGATCTACCACATATGCTCATTACCTCTCAATCTAGTCTCAATCTATTCAGATGTTGACATTTAAAATATAATCACCCTGACTAGAGACGATGGCTATCTGGAGATAAGAGGAAAGCCTTCGCGCAGAAAGGAATTTGAAGACACAGGACCAAAGCAGCCCTGGCCAGGATTAAGGGATGTACATACCTCCCGATAAGAAATGAGCTTGCTCAGGATAGGGAATCTAGCTTCTATTAAGAGCATAATCTGACTGGTTGATACAGAAGATCACAAAGACTTAAGGATGAGATGCAACACCATGGACTTCTGCAGAAGGATGCAATATTTGTTATTATGCAGCTAAACCTGGATTGTGGTGACTGAGACCTATCATAAAAAGACTTATGTTTCCAAAAAAATAAATAAATAAAAAATCAAATAAAATATAATCCCCATATGACTCTCCTAGTGAATTAAAATAACCTAGCAACTTGATGCCCACATCACTTATTTAAGATATACAAGAACAAGTCTTCTTGAATAGCCAGATATCTTACATGATTGCTTTGTTCTATGCAATTGTACTGACCTTTCATTTAAGACTTTAGTTTTTATCTTAATATTTTATACTTCTAGCTTTAAAGTATTTTATTGAGCATGGTCATATCTATCACCAACATACATGGTGGCTGCAAAGACTTTATTTTCTTCCCTCTTGTTGCAATTATTTTTAGTGTAAGCTAATCATATTAAAATACTGATTAGAAATTTCAAAATCAAAAAATTCCTTTAGAAATATATTTCTTATTGAGATGAATGGAGATATTTTGTTTTGTTTCAAGTAGTTTTTATATCCCTAAGGATTATTGCTTTTGTTAGAATTAGTGTTTTGTTTTCATAGGTATAGCTTCTAAGGAACCTTGGCCACCTCATATGATTATATGGTTGTCAAAACCTTAAAATTTTATATATTTTCACTTTATTGACATTTTAAAATAATTTAGCAAATGCAGTCATTATTGTCAAATCACTTAGCCAAATCAAATTCAGTTCTCTAGAAAATATTTCATTTTTCACTTCAAATAAATATTGATGTACACTTAAGAAATATTTTAAAAACTATAGATATAAATTAAGAAATTCAATTTTTAAGTTATGACCAACATCATTTAGTCAATATAATTAATTTGTCTGTTTATAATAAACTATGAAATAAGATGACAATATAATTAATTTGTCTGTTTATAATAAACTATGAAATAAGATGACAAGTTTCTCATCATCTATACTGAAATAAAGTAGTCTAATATGTTGTTAAGATTGTTATTTATAAAGTGATATGTATGATAAAAGAAAGTATTATTTCCAACTTATATGTGTGGGTGGATATGCAGCTATTTGATTTTGAGATCTAAGTATAATTAAAAAACATGAATAAAATAAGAAATAAATACTTTTTTTAGTTTTCAGTATAATTTAACTTGTATTTAAGGAAAAAGAAAACACATACTGGTAAAATCAAATGAAATGGTCATAGTAAATAGAAAATATATTATGAGAAAAATTAAAATGACCATAATTGGAATAAATATTTTATGACATTTTAATAAAATTATATATTACCTATTTCATGGAATGATGAATAACTTATTAAAAGAAATCACATTTTTTTCTTTCAGTGTATCCTGAAAATGTTGACCATACAGGGAAGCACTCCAGGGACATTTGAAAGATTTGGCAACATAAATAAATTCAGCTTTCTTTTTTTTTCTTTCTTTTTTTTTTTTGCATGGCTTTCCTTTCCAGATACTCATTCTTCCTTCCTAATGCTGAGTTCTGAGAAAGTTTCATTGCTTACTCTTAGACATTTTTAAATTGCTTAATCATTTTTATCTTTTGATATTTTCTTTGATCTGATCTTAAAGTCTCTACCTGGGGAGTAATGCATTGTTTAAAAACTGTTGAAAGACAGAAGAGGAAAATCACTTTCACCAACTTCTCTACAGTATCTTTGAATTTTAAATATCTCAACAAGTGCCAAATACTTTGCTTCCTAAAGCCTCATTCACTCAACAAAAAATATGTGTGAAAAAAGCACACATGTTCTATGATATAATAAATCATAAATGGGCTTCTGCAAGAACCCATCATTCTAACTGACACTATATTTTTCATCCTAGGTGGTTTCACACCCAGGAACCACACATCAGAATAAAATCCAGGACAGCAAGAGGATGGATTTCTTTTTTAGGTAGGAGGATGGATTTCTTTTTTCAGGGAAGAGGATGTGGGAAAGGAGAACCTAGAGACACAGAGATCAGTTCTCAGGCAGATCAATTTTAGTAAAGAGACCATAGGGAAATTTCAGATGTGGACATTTATTTTTAAAACACTATCTATATTCCCTCCATTAACCTTAAGAGTTCCTGTAGCACATTCTAAAGACTGTGGTGTCAGAAGTTTCAGCGAGGCTAATGAGCATATTATTGCATCGGTCTGAAACATGAATAGGTATTAGCTGATTTGTTGTCATAATCCATGTAACTCACTACTGGAGTGAGAAAGTGTTTTGAAGTGTATTAAGAAACCTCATTCATTATCAAAAGTTATCTATTTTCCACTATTAGTAGATTTCTGAGGTTCTCATAGAATATTTGACAATTATTTGAGGTGAGATATGTAACTCAAGTACATATAATTTTCTTAATTAACAAATAATTGTGCCAGTTACATATAATTTTCTCAATTAACAAATAATTTTGACTAGGTATTATATTTCAGGATTTATATTTATCTGTTATATTTCAGTATTTATATTACTTTGTCTTTTGTCTTTTCTTTTTATTTTTTTAAGGGCCATACCTGTGGCACATGGAGATTTCCAGGCTAGGGGTCAAATCTGAGCTGTAGCCACTGGCCTATGCCACAGCCACAGTGTCAGACCCAAGCTACACCACAGCTCACAGAGATGCCATCTCCTTAACCCAGACATGGAACCTGTGTCCTCATGGAGGCTAGTCAGATTCATTTCTGCTGAGCCATGATGGGAACTCCTATATTGACTTCTGCAGATAAAGTGATGGCCAATAACTAACTCCACTCTCAAGTAGTCTATAGTGTATCAGCAGAAGCAAGCTAAGAAGACACAACAATGAAGAGAGTGGGTCACTGTGATGGGCCACAGAAAGGCCCCTGGAAGAATACACATCCCAATTTTGGAATAGAAGAAAGCTTCCTGAAGAAAAGATGGAATGCCATCTCGTGTAAACAACAGATATGTAGGAGCATGCTTTGAAATAAAGATCACCTATCATCATATTGATAAATTTTCTAGAGTTGTATACAAGGGTGTTGATCTGAATCATGTCAACATAGTTCTTTCAATAGGTAATAGCATTTCCTAATTATTTTTCTAATCTTGTTATCTGGGATTCTGCTTAATGTGTATCTCTATAGGTATTAGAACTTTTATAAATATAAACACTGCAAATGAGACAGATAATATAGTACAGATAATATACACAAAAGACTGATACAATTATTACAACATAAGTGATTATAAAAGGTGGTTAACTTTAATTATGCAGAAAATCATGCACGATGTGTGTGTGTGTGTGTGTGTGTTTATGTGGGTGTGGACCTGGAGTGCTGTGCAAAATTCCATCTATCCAGGAGTGCGCTTCATGGCTCAACAGCTAACAAACCTGGCTAGGATCCACAAGGATGCTGGTTTAATCCAGGCCTCGCTTAGTGGGTTAAGGATTCGATGCTTCTGTGAGCTGTGGTGTAGGTCACAGACATGGCTTAGATCCTGCGTTGCTGTGGCTGTCGTGTAGGCCAGCAGCTACAGCTGAGATTCAACCCCTAGCCTGGGAACTTCCAAGGGCCATGAGTACAGCCAAAAAAAAAAAAAAAAAAAATTCCAACTATGTAAATTAGGTATTAATTAGGAAAAGTTACAAAAGTAGTGTGATTTGGAATTAAAAAATTATTTAGGGGGAGTTCCCGTCGTGGCGCAGTGGTTAACGAATCCGACTAGGAACCATGAGGTTGCGGGTTCGGTCCCTGACCTTGCTCAGTGGGTTAACGATCAGGCGCTGCCGTGAGCTGCCGTGTTGGTTGCAGACGCGGCTCGGATCGCGCGTTGCTGTGGCTCTGGCGTAGGCTGGCGGCTACAGCTCTGATTCAACCCCTAGCCTGGGAACCTCCATATGCCGCGGGAGCAGCCCAAGAAATAGCAAAAAGACAAAAAAAAATTATTTAGGGTATGTTGCACTTGATTGGGAAATTAATCCTAAATAAATTGTGTTTTCTCCAAGTCTTTGTTGACTTTGCAGACAGAACAGAGTTTGGCAGTAAGTAATGGCTCCATTGGTTCCTAGTCATTCAGATAAATCAGTGTAACTGTGTTGCATTGACCCCAATTTTCAGTCTTTAACATATGACTAATCTGATCTTGCCTATGATTTTTTTTTTTTTTTTGCTATTTCTTTGGGCCGCTCCCACGGCATATGGAGGTTCCCAAGCTAGGGGTCCAATCGGAGCTGTAGCCACTGGCCTATGCCAGAGCCACAGCAACGCGGGATCCGAGCCGCGTCTGCAACCTACACCACAGCTACACCACAGCTCACGGCAACGCCGGATCGTTAACCCACGGGCAGGGACCGAACCCGCAACCTCATGGTTCCTAGTCGGATTCGTTAACCACTGCGCCACGACGGGAACTCCTGATCTTGCCTATGATTTCTTGACCCAATAAGCTTAGAACAGTAAGGTAAAAGTGCCTCACAAGTTGGGTGAATGACTTTATAACTGCAGACATTGGAGAAATAAGATGATGAAGTATTTTCACCCACAGCATTAATGTGTTTCCAGCCTAAAAAGAAGTTGTTTTATTGCTGTATACTTACTGTGTTCATTATTGAAGACTAATCTTTAAGAGAATATGAACTATGAGAGAACTCAGAACATTAGGCATGATTTTAATTTAAAAGAGGAAATTTGAGCTGTTCAGAGTGTGGGGTTAAGTCACATAGCATAAACATATTTGCTAAGGTTTGTAAATGCTACTAGAATGTTTAAGAGAACTTAATTTACTACATTTATTATTTTGCCTTATTATAAGATTTCTTTAAAAGCTTAGAAATAGTTTGCTTGGTAAAAACCAATAGTATTCTACAACATATTGAGAGTGCTGAAGATTATCATGCCACATGCAGAACTATAAAATAAAATATTAGTATAATTTAATTAGCCAAATTTGTAAATGGAATATGTTTAGAGGGGTTTAATATTTTAACTTGTTGCATGAAATATTAATTAAATCACAAGGGAAGTAAAATATTATTCACAAATTTAAATTATAAACTTAAAATAATCTAGTTTTTCAAATGTATATGATTAATTTCCATACACACAAACTGCATTTGCTCTATACACAGATATATATACAAATACTCACATACATATGCATAGAACAGTCAAACATTCGACATTCAAAATGACGTATCAGCTGAGTGTCCTTAGCAGAATATCTTAATCTCATCAGTTTCCCTTTGCTGTAAAATCAGGATAATGTTAGTATCATCTCACAGAGTTGACTTGAACATACAGAGCACTGAATGGTGTAATAAATGTGAAAAAGATTCAGAAATTGCTTGACTTCAAAAACACAGCCCAAAATAACTTTATAACCAAAACAATGACATCACGTTGCAGTCTACTACATTCAGTAAGATTTTTTTCTTCCTTAAAAATATCACTTACTTTATCTGTGGACCTTCAAAATGAGATGTTATTTTAGGTTACAATATTCTTTCTTTCCATCACATACTGATTATTTTGAAATGCCATTTCTCAAAAATAGGTATAAGATGACCTACATAATTCAAGTTTTTTTTTCACATGTCCATAAATAATTATTGAATATCTAATGTTTACCAGAATCCAGCTGACTGCTGGAATGAAAAGTGAACAAGAAGACACAGGGTAGATCAAGGGTTTTTGGTTTTGGGTTTTTTTTTTTTTTTTTTTTTTTGGTCTTTTTGTCATTTGAGGGCTGCACCCACAGCATATGGAGGTTCTCAGGCTAGGGGTCTAATTGGAGCTGTAACTGCTGGCCTATGCCACAGCCATAGCCATAGCCATGCCAGATCTGAGCCGCATCTGTGACCAACACCACAGCTCACGGCAGTGCCAGATCCTTAACCCACTGAATGAGGCCAAGGATCGAACCCACAACCTTGTGGTTCCTAGTTAGATTCATTTCTGCTGCACCATGACAGGAACTCTTTTTTTTAATATAAAATAGTAGTTAACATTTATTAAATACTAACTTTAGGCTAGGAAAATTTCCTGGGTTCTTTTTTTAATTATTTTTTATTTTTTTATTTAAAATCAATTTTTAAAAATTTTAGTTGTTATTTCCCCAGTACAATTTTTTTTCTATAGCTTGGTGACCCAGTTACACATATATGTACACATTCTATTTTCTCACATTATCATTCTCCATCATAAGTGACTAGACATAGTTCCCCACAGGATCTCATTGCTGATCCATTCCAAAGGCAATAGTTTGCATTTATTAACTCCAAGCTCCCAATCCAACCCACTCCCTCCTCCTCCCCCTTGGCAACCACAGGTCTAGTCTTAAGGGCCATGTTTTCTTTTCTGTGGAAAGGTTCATTTGTGCCATATATTAGCTTCCAGATATAAGCTATATGGTATTTGTTGTCTGACTTAGCTCACTCAGTATGAGAGTCTCTCATTTCATCCAGGTGCTGCAAATGGCATTATTTCATTTTTTATGGCTAAGTAGTATTCCATTGTAGAAAGGAGATAATAGCAAGTTTTGATGAGAATATAGATTTTTAAAAAAATCTTATACAAAACTGGTAATATCCTAAAATGGTACAAGCGCTTTAGGAAACAACTTTATTTTATCCTTTAAGTTGTAAGATGCACAAATTCCATTTCTAATTAGCAACCATAGAAATTCTTGCTTGAGTATTCACAATAGCCAAGACATGGTCTTGGGTTCTTATGTACTGTATCTCATTTCTCTTAAATAGCACTTTTTTGAGGAAGGTATTATTAATCTTTCATTTGACAGATGAAAAAGTGAAACTTTGAGAGTTTCAGTTACACACTCAGGGCCTTGGAGATAGGAACGAGGGGAATTGACATTTAAAACCTTACTCATCAATTTGATAGTGCTAAAATGTCCCTAGTGTATTGAAATGGAGAGTAAACTTGTGTGTCAATTAGTCTGACTTAAATTTCTATCTAGCATGTATCTATGACATGCTATGATTATAACATATATAACCTTTATATTGTGGAAGTTTTACTGAGGTACAACTGATATAATAAATGAACCACATACATTTAACATGTACAATTTGATGAATTTAGACCTATGCAGCAATCTGTGATAGCTTCTTATTTCTCCCACACCTCAGCCCCTGTCAACTACCATTCTATTCCCGTCTTTCAAGAATTTGATTGTTTTAGATCTCTCTTTATTTCTCCTTCTTAGACTGACTTATTTTACTTAGCACAATGTGCTCCAGGTTCATCCATGTTTTTGCAAATGGCAGGATTTTATTCTTTCCTAAAGGAAAATATTCAAGTATATATACATTCAATTACATATAATTGAAAATTATATATATTGCATAAATACATATAATTTTTTATCTATCTCTTGATGGACATGGGTTGTTTCTATACTTTAGCTATTGTAGATAGTGCTGCCATGAACATGGGAATGCAGATATTTCTTTGAGATATTGAATTCAATTATTTTGGATATATACTCTATAATTCTATAAATGAACTGTTGGATCAAATGGTAATTTTATGTATTTATTTTATTTTTTTTTTATTTTTGCTTTTTAGGACTGTACCTGTGGCATATGGAAGTTCCCAGGCTAGGGATCAAATCAGAGCCACATCTGACAGCCTGCACCACCGCCATAGCAAGGCAGGATCCAAACCACATCTGTAACCTACAGCACAGCTCACAGCAAAGCTGGAACCCTGACCCACTTAGCGAGGCCAGGGATGGAACCTGCATCCTCATGGATACTAGTCAGATTTGTTTCCACCG
This sequence comes from Sus scrofa, assembly GCF_000003025.6. Classification (NCBI taxonomy): domain Eukaryota; kingdom Metazoa; phylum Chordata; class Mammalia; order Artiodactyla; family Suidae; genus Sus; species Sus scrofa. Next base: position 53,972 of record NW_018084788.1, read on the forward strand.
CACCACAACAGGAGCTCCTTATTTTTAATTTTTCGAAGAACCTTCATACCATATTCCAGAGTAGCTACATATGTTACATTTCCAGTGTATGAAGGTTCCCAGGGTTCCTATTCCTTCACATCCTTATCAACCATTGTCACATCTGACTTTCTAGCAGTAGTCATTCTTACAGATATGTGACACTATTTCACTGTGCTTTTTTGTTTTTGTTTTTTCTTTTTATGGATGCACCCGCAGTATATAGAAGTTCCTGGGCCAGGGACTGAATTGGAGCCACAGTCACCATCTATCCCAGAGCTGTGGCAAAGCTGCATCCTTTAACCCACTGTGCTGGGTCAGGGGATGGAACCCTCACCTCCACAGAAACCCGAGCTGCTGCAGTCAGGTTCTTAACCCACTGAGCCACAGGGGAACCCCATTTCACTGTATTTTTATTTGCATTTTCTTCATGAGTAGTGAGGTTGTACACCTTTTCATATGCCTATTGGGAATTGATATATCTTTGGAGAAATGTCTGTTCAACTCCTTTGTCCATTTTTAAATCTTTTAAAAAATATTTTAAGTTATGGATATTTCTTAAATAATATTGTATTAACTCCTTATTACACAAATGCCTTGCAAATATTTTTTCCCAGTCCATAGATTATCTTTTCACTCTTTAGATTGTTTCCTTTGCCATGTAGATGTTTTTTCAGTTTTATGTAGTCCACTTGTCTCTTTGAGCTTTCTTTACCTGTGCTTTTGGTGTCATATCCAAGAATCCATTACCACAACCAATGTCAAGAATCAGTTCTGCTATGTTTTCTCCTAGAAGTTTTACAGCTCTCTCATGTGTAAGGCCTTAATCTCTTTTGAGGTGACCTTTGTGCATAGTGTAAGACAGGGTTCCAATTTCACTGTCCTGCATTTGAATATCCAGTTGTCCTAGCACCATTGTTGAAGAAACGGTCCTATTGTGTATTCCTGGCGCTCCTGTCAAAGATCAGTTGACCATATATGCATGAGTTTATTTCAGGAATCTGCATTCTGTTCCTTTAGTTTATATGTCTGTTTTTATACCAGCACAACAGTGTTTTCATTACTGTATTTTTGTAATACATTTTGCACTTAGGAAGTGTGATGACTTCATGTTTGCTCTTCTTAAGATCGTTTTGGCTAGTCTGGAACTTTCATGATTCCATATAAATTTTAAGATTGTTTAAAAGATATTAAGTGGTATATATCTACATCTTTCTTTAAATTTTATATATAACATACTTCAAATTATAAATAATTGTCTTATAAAGATAAAAGTATTCTGTCACTTTTGTTATAGACTAATAAATGGATTAGTCAAAGAGAGATACAGAGAAAACACATTTTTGTTTTTTCCCGTGAATTGATTTTTAAAATCAGTCTCACACATTGCCTTTTTCTTTCTCCTTTGATAACTTTAGAATGAATTAAAGCATGTTTCAGGTAATTCTGAAGCTATCTATAAAAGTCTAAGACTAAGGAGTTTTATAGTCATAATCTAAATAATTTTTAAAATTATCACATGGCAAGATATTTGCCTCAATATTAAATATATGTAATTATATACACATATATAGTATATATGTATAGATCAATGGTATATTTTCCCCATGGCCTTTAATCTTATTTATTATGTATATTAAAAGCTCTCTGATTCTAATTCATGTCTATTAGAATACAATGTATATTAAATAAATTTTAAAATTACTTTTATTTTTAGTACAGCATCAAAATGTTTTTCAATAAAAGATAACAATATTAGAGAATATAATGTATAATTTATTTTTTGAGTTTTAAGATGAATAGCCACAATTAGAATCTGACATTATAAAAACTAGAAATAAATGTATCCTTTAAATTATTAAGTGGTAAAAAATGGAATATTTAATACTTTTGAATGATTAGCAATATTACTAAAAAGTATTTTATTATTTTTCTAATTATTAGTAAAGTTAATTGATAATCCTAGGGGAAAAATTAATGAAAATTAGGAGATACTCTTATTATTAGCTTCTAGTTCCTAACTAGACTTTGCTGCCTGAAATGGGATATTTCAGCCTAAAATATAACTTACTTTTTATCATATCCCACTAACTGTGTATAATACACTAAAAATGTGATTTTGCAATTAAATAACAACATGAATCCTTCATTTCACTTCTGAGTTTCAGGCAACTTTGTGTTCAAAGTCATTTTAGAGAAGTTATAAATGATTCTTTCCCTGCAGACTTCACAGCATTTCATTTCTAGCTCAGTCCATTGAAAAGAACATCTTCAAAATCTGATCTTTTTTGAGATATCATCAAAAGAAAATGACATCAAAATCTTATCTCATACTCCTTTATTAGGAGTATTTGGAATACTTCCTGGATAGAATGATGGGCAAGGTTTTATTTCTGAACTACCTAGTGACTAACCTGGGCAGAGGAACAAAATGGAAGTGTGTGTGCAATAAAATTATCATTAAACATTAGATAGGAAAAGGCAGTTTCATCTCATCTCTGATAACAAAGTATTTCTTTGGATTATTTTAAAGTAGAATTTCAATTAAGACATTCTAAGAGTATTTCTGTATTTTATAGACTCTAACTTTTCAATAAAAATCTAAGCTATAAGGCAAATGCTCATGTTGTTCACAGATCATACTTCATTTTTTCATAGTTTTACTGAGGAATAATTGATTCTCAAAACCTGTGTAAATGTTTAATATGCACCATCTGACGAGTTTGGGCATATGCATACATCCATAATACTATCACCACGAAGATAATAACATATTCATTACTCCCAAATAAGACTTTGTGTCCTTTTTATTATATGTGTGTATGGTTAGAATGCCTAACATGAGATCTACTTTCTAACAAAATTTTTAGTGTGTAATACCATGTCCTTAACTATAGCTATTATATAGATCTCCAGAATTTATTTGAGCACTCTTTAATATAATTGTTGACAATTTATCTGTTCAAGTACCTTGCCCATTTTTAATCAAGTTATTCATTTTTGCTTTTTTTTAGGTTGTTTTTGAGTTGTATATGTTTCTTAACGCATTTTTGATATAATCTCCTTCTCAGATAAATGGTTTGCAAATATTCTCCCATTCTATAGGCTACCTTTCACTCTTCTGAATTTATTTTTTCTGTGCTGGGCAGAAGCTTTTTAGTTTAATGTAGTCAACTGTCGTATTTTTGTCTGGGTTTTGGTGTTATATCCAAGAAACCACTGCCAAAACCAATGTCAAGAACCTATTTCTCTCTGTTTTCTTCTAGGAGTTTTACAGTTTTAGGTTCATTTAAGTTCTTAATCCATTCCAAGGTGATCTTTGTATATGGTGTAAGAGAGAGGTCTAATTTCAGTCTTTTGCATATGTATATCCAGTTTTTCAAGTACCATTTGTTGAAGAGTTTTCTCTTACCATTCTGTATTTTGGGCACTTTTGTTGAAGGTCCATTGACTATATATGTGTGAGGATTTTTGTGACAAGTTTCGTAAGGGATATTGGCCTGTAATTGTCTTTTCTTGCAGCGTCCTTTTCTGTATCCAGGTAATGCTGGCCTCATAAAATAAGTTGAAAATTTCCCTTTTCTTCAAAAATTTGGAAGCATTTGAGAAGGACTGGTATGTACTCTCCTTTATATGTTTCATAACATTTACCAGAGAAGCCATGTGTTCCTAGGCTTTACTTTGTAGGGAGGTTTTTAATTATTGATCAAATCTCCTTATTCATTGGTTTGTTCAAAATTTATGTTTCTTCATTGTTCATTCTAAGTATGTTGTATGTTTCTAGAAATGTATTCATTTTTCTAGGTTATACAAATTTATATACAATCTTTCATATAGAAATCATATCAAGTATGTTTCCCAAATACCATGGTATGAAACTGGAGGTCAATAATTATTGATAAACAAGAAGGAAAATAAGAAATTCAAAAATATGTGGAGACCAAAAAATACATTCTGGAAAAAAACAAACAAAAACAAACAAACAAAAACAGTGGTATAAGAAGAAATCAAGAAGAAAAACAGAAACTAACTTGAGACAAATAAAAATAAAGCGCAATATACCAAAACATACGGCATGCAGCAAAAGCAGTCCTAAGAGGGAAGCTTATCTCAATAAATACCTACATTAAAAAGCTCTCAAAGAACCCTAGTTTTACCTATCAGTAAATTAGAAAAAAAAGAACAAATTAAATTCAAAGTCAGCAAAAGGATGGAAATAACAATTAAATAAAAAATAGAGAACAAGTAAAACAAAAAATCAATGAGTTTTTTTAATAAATTTGACAGAACTTTAAGAATAAAGAGAGGTGGTCCATCAACAGATGGTTGGATTAGGAAGATGTGGTATATATACATGATGCAATACTACTCAGCCATAAAAAAAGAACAAAATAATGCCATTTGCAGCAACACAGATGGAACTAGACACTCTCATACTGAGTGAAGTATGTCAGAAAGAGAAAAACAAATACCATATAATTTCACTTACATCTGGAATGTAATATGTGGCACAAATGAACCTTTCCACAGAAGAGAAACTCATGGACTTGGAGAATTGACTTGTAGTTGCTAAGGGGTTAGGGGGGTGGGATGAATTGGGAACTTGGGGTTAATAGATGCAGACTATTGCCTTTGGAATGGATTAGCAATGAGATGCTGCTGTGTAGCACTGGGAGCCATGTCTAGTCACTTATGATGGAGCATGACAATATGAGAAAAAAGAATGTATACATGTATGTGTGACTGGATCACCATGCTATACAGTAGGGAAAAAAATGTATTAGGGAAATAAAAAAAAAGAATAAAGAGTGGTTGTAAATAAAGTAGAGATCAAAAAGGACCCATTACAATTAATGCCACAGAAATAAAGGGATCATGATAATTGTTTCTCTTCCTTTGTTTTATGTAAAATAAAACTTAATTTCAAAGGAAAAATGATAAAGTGACCTTTTTTCAATAAAAATTATTTCAGCAAAGGTGATTTTATGTGATGCTGAGCCAATTACTGCTTATATTTTCTCCTTGTAAATTGTAAAAACCAAAAATAATCATAAACTTCTAAAAGGTACTGTTCATAAATATAAATAGCAAAAAATAGAATAAAATGTAAATATTATATATAAAATCTACCAAAAATACATGGAAATTCCAGCATTAACTTTCTTTCAAAGTACCTAAAAATGAAAAACTATTTTTTTCTTTACATTTTCAAGTAAAAATCAGTTTGTCAGGCATTTCAACTGTTGAGCTCTCAATCATTTAAATTGTTCAAGACTCTTGAACATTTAAAAAAAAACAAATAAACAGTGAAGTATTAGAATCTGAAATGCTTAGTCTTTTTCTTTTGCAAAATTCAATGCCAAAATGTCCCCATGAAAACAAGCCCAATTCCTTAATTTTAGAATGTCTTTTTCAATTCTTCTATTGTGGCATCTAAATTCAGATAGTACCAAAAAAAAAAAAAACACTAAAGTTTTATGCAGTAAAATAACATACTTTGATGGCTTCTGAGTTGAGGCACTGAATTCTAAATTCACCATTCAGCTGACATTTCTCTCTTGTTTAAAATAATCTTGAAACAAATAATGAATACTCACACTCCCTGCCACTTTAGTTGAGATAAAAGTCAAGAGAAAAAAGCAGTAGAAAGAGAGCTTCTGTATAATACAACATAGATGTTAATACATAATATGTACATGCATATACACATATCATAAAATTGCATGATTCATTATTAAAGTCTTCTAACAGAAGAGTTTTGTATAAAGTTTCTTGACACTCACAGATCATGCAAATATTATTCTGTTCTGAGTAAACTGAGTAAACTGTAAGAGGCAGGCATACCCACTTCCCTCTTTGAGAATTCTAAACTATAGGTTAACATTAGTTTATTTAATCAATGGAACTGCACACTTGTTATTGTTCTAGTAATAGAAATACATCAAAGAAGGGAGTTCACATTGTGGTGCAGCAAAAAGAAATCCAATGAGTATCCACGAGGATGTGGGTTCAATCCCTGGCCTCACTCAGTGGGGGATCCAGTATTGTGAGCTGTGGTGTACATCTCAGATGTGGCTCAGATGCTGCATTGCTGTGGCTGTGGTATAGGCCAGCAGCTACAGCTCCATATGTGGTGGGTGTGGCCCTAAAAAGCAAAAAAAAAAAAAAAGATATACATCAAAGAAAAAGAAAGGTCTTTGCTCTCAGTATTTATGACAGATAGATAAACAACAAACAAAAAACACATGTGTTATTTAGTGAAAAATGCTACTGAATATAAGTAAATCAGGTTGAGGGCTCTGGAGATTAGTGTAGGCCTCACAGAGGATATTCTATTCAAAGATTGTCCCAAATGAAACAAGGGACCAAAAAGTGTCCAGTCATGAAGAATAGTAAGTATGCAGCCTCTGGTGGGGTTTTGCTTGGGATAGCTAAGGCATACTGGACATGCGGTTTTAAGTGCAGAAGGAAAAAGGGAAAGTAGCAGAAATAGACAGCATTCTGATTACATAAATTCTTACATGCCACAGTATGCCCCTCAGATTTCATTCTACATCTGATTTTAGTGGGGAGAGCATTTTACCAGAATGATAACAAGATCTATGTTTTAAAGAATTATATCTTGTGGCTTAGAGAGTAGACATGGCAGGTAGGAAGGACAAGAATGGAAAGTAGGAGAACACATGGGAATTAACTTCAGTAAGAAGTAACTGACTTAGCAGAGTCATTATTGTTCCCATGTTTCAGATTTGAAAGTTAAGTGGCTGAATTACATTCCTAACCAGGCTAGTATGTATTAGAACTGGGATTTGAATCAAGGTAACAAGAATCTACATTTCAACCACATTATCTATTATACTCTGGTAGCAATGAAGGTGAGTGAGCACTATTTCTAATACACATTCAGAGATAGGTTAATGAATTGTGTGTGTGGTATAGAAGAAAAAATATGACAAATGTATGTATATGCACATTTATATATGTATTTACATAATACATGTATGTATAGTTATATAAAATATATATTCAGATAAATATATATAGATAGGATAGACGAATAGGAAGGTATGTAGATAGATATTTAAGGTGAATTTTTTTTATCTGAGTGTCTATGCAAATAACAACTCCAATTACTAATTTGGAAAAAAACTGGAGACTTAGAACCAGAATGGGAATGTGCATACACATTTAAATTAAGAACTACATATTTGACATTTATGTTGCAATATCTCCATTATATACCCTCATGGAGGACTGGACTAGGGAGTTATTTCTGACTTTTAAGGCATTGAGAAATGAATTTAAGAACCATAAACATAAATGGTTTTTAAAGGAATTATTTTTAAGGTGTTGTAAACACAATGATGATGATAGAAAGTGTTTGATGCTATGGGAACTCCACAAGAACATTGAGGAAGCCTGGCCAATGTGGTCACTAGAGTGCCAGGAAGTCAAGGAATGAAAATGTATCAAGAATGCGGAATCAACTTTGTCAAAATCAAAGATTGAACAAGATGAAGACTGAAGATTGACTGCTGGATTTTTAAACAAGTAGATATCTATTGACCTTCTGATAGATGTTCTGGTTGTTTTCATATGCTGCTATAAACATGAGTGCAATAATCTCTCAAAGAGTAACTATATTCTCTTACACATGTGCCCAAAAGTAGAGATGCTGGATCATATGATAGCTTTTATTTATTTATTTATTTAGGCTATACTCATAGCATGTGGAAGTCCCTGGGCCTCAGATTGAACCTGCACCACAGCAGTGACCCAAGACACTGAAGTGATAACACCAGATCCTTAACCTACTGCACTACAAGGGAACTTTAATGGTAGATATGTTTTTAATTTTTTGAGGACCATCCGTTCTGTTTTCTAAAATGGTTCTACCAATTTACATTCCCACCAGTATTGCTAAAGAGTTCTCTTTTCTCTACATTGTACCCAGTACTTCTTACATTTTGTGTTTTTGATAGTAGCCATCCTAACACAAGTGAGACAGTATCTTATTTTGTTTTTGATGTGCCATTTCCTCAATAATTTTTGATATTGAGTACTTTTTCATGTTGGCCATTTTTACGTCTTTGGAAAAAGTCCATTCAGCTCTTTTATCCATTCAGTAATTCGTCTATTTTTTTTTATTTGAGTTGTTTGAGCTCCCTGTGTATTTTAGATATAAACCCCTTTTGGGATGTGTGGTTTGCCAATATTTTTGTTCTCATTCCATAGTTTACCTTTTAATTTTATTCATGATTTTGTACAGAAACTTTTTATTTTTATTTTTAATTATTTATTTATTTATTTTTTTTTTGTCTTTTTGTCTTTTGTTGTTGTTGTTGTTGCTATTTCTTGGGCCACTCCCGCGGCACATGGAGGTTCCCAGGCTAGGGGTCGAATCAGAGCTGTAGCCACCGGCCTACGCCAGAGCCACAGCAACGCGGGATCCGAGCCGCGTCTGCAACCTACACCACAGCTCACGGCAACGCCGGATCGTTAACCCACTGAGCAAGGGCAGGGACCGAACCCGCAACCCCATGGTTCCTAGTCTGATTCGTTAACCACTGCGCCACGACGGGAACTCCAGAAACTTTTTATTTTGATGTAATTCCATTTGTTTATTTTTGATTTGGTTGTTCTACTTTTGGCGTCAAATACAAAATACTATTGTCAAGACCAATGGCAAGGAGCTTTATCTCTTTGTATTCTTCTAGGAGTTTTACATTTTCAGGTCTTATGTTAGAAGTTTTTTTTACATCAGAGTTGATTTTTGTGTATGGTGTATAATAGGAGATCTAGTTTCATTATTTTGCATGTGACAATCCAGTTTTTCCAACACTATTTCTTCCTTTTCTATTGTATATTTTTAGCTCCTTGGTATAAATTAATTGACCATAAACACATGGATTATTGCTCAGTTCTTCATTCTGTTTCATTGGTCTATGTGTCTGTTTTTTACTTATAGTTTTATACTATAACTTGAAATCAGAAAACATGAGACCTTTAGTTTTGCTGTTTCTCAGGATTACTTTAGCTTTTTGAGGTCTTTCTCTTTTTTGGTTCCATACAAATTTTAGGATTTTTGTTCCATTTCTGTAAAAAAGTCATTGGAATTTTGATAGCAATTACATTGAATCTAGAGATTACTTTTGGTAGTATGGGCATTTTATCGGTATTAACTATTCAATAAATGAACTTAGGAAATCTTTTCATTTTATTTGCATCTTCTTTTTCTTATGAATGTTTTACAGATTTTGGTGTACATATCTTTCACCTCCTTGTTTAAACTTATTCCTAAGTATTTTTTGAAGCTATTATAAATGGAATCATTAAGTTTTTTTTTTTCAGATAGCTTATTGTTAGTGCTTATAAATGCCTCTGAGGCATATGCTGTTGGGTATCCTGCAAATTTAATATGCCTGTTTATTTTTTCTAACAATTTTTGGTGCTCTTTAGAGTTTTCTCTGTATAAGATCAGGTCATCTGCAAAACCCTTTTTTTTTTTTTTTGTCTTTTCTAGGGCTGCTTCCTGCAGCATATGGAGGTTCCCAGGCTAGGGGTGAAATCAGAGCTGTAGCCACTGCCCTACACCAGAGCCAGAAAATGCAGGATCCGAGCTGCGTCTGTGACCCACACCACAGCTCATGGCAATGCCAGATCCTTAACCCACTGAGCAAGGCCAGGGATCAAACCCACAACCTCATGGTTCCTAGTCAGATTCGTTAACCACTGTGCCATGATGGGAACACCTATCCCTTTCTTTTTGATTTAGATGCACTGTTTCTTTTTCCTACCTAATGTTTTGGCTAAGAATTTTATTACTATGTTGAATAGAAATGTCAAGAGTGGACATTTTAATATTGTTTCTGATCTTAGAGGAAAACCTTTCAGTTTTATCATCAAGTGGTGATGTTAGATGTGTGTTTGTCATATATGGTAATTATTTTAATAAGCTACATTCCTTCTATACCTAATCTGTTGAGAGTTTTTATCAAGAAATGAATAGAAATTTTAACAAATGCTTTTTCTGCATCATGATATGGCCATTTGATTTTTATCCTCCTTTTTATTAATGTGGTGTAACATTGATTGATTTGCTAGATTGAACCATCCTTATATCCCAAGGATAAATATCACTTGATCATGGTGTATGATCATTTCAATGTGCTATGAAATTTGGTTTAAAATTACCCTGATACTAAAGTCAAATAAGGATCCATTTAAGAAGAAGTGCATACCAGTATCTTCGATGTCATAAATGCAAAAACTCCTAAACAAAACAAAGAGAGCAGAATTAAGGTTGGCTTTTTCATAATGTCTCAACCTTTCTTACCTGTTTATCCTGCCACAGAACCTGCTACTAAATGAAGAAATCCTTAAATGTTATATTTCTACAATTATTTAAGTCTCACTGGCACAAAAACTAATGAATCTGTTAGTCTTGTGAGAATCACAAATCAGTTCTTCAATCCTAATCAAAACATTAAAGTAGACTAAATCTATCCTATTTCATATCTACTTCATCATATATTTGTTTCTTACCCAATCACAGATTCATTCACCAAATGACTATTTTAAAACTACTATGCTAGAAGAGTCAAAGAGACAAGTGGAGGTAAAAGTGGAGTTAAGCAATGTACCAGAAAAATAGTCTACAGTATTATAGTGAAGATGATCCAAAGTCCTATGGAAAAAATGGAGGCGCAGAAAGAGAAATTTCAAGAAATGTTTAACAAAGAGCTAGAAGATTTTAAGAATAAAATAGAGAGGTGAAAAATACAGTAACTGAAATGAGAAATGTGCTAAAAAGAATCAAAATCAGAATCCATGAGGCAGAATAATGAATAAGCAAGATGGAAGGCAGATTGGTGAAAGTCACTTCCACATAACAAAAGAAAGAGATGAAAAATGAATGAGGACAGTATAAGAGACCACTGGGACAAAAGAAAACTCACCAACAAATACATTACAGTGTTTCCAGAAGGAGAAGAAAGAGACAAAAGTCCTGAGAAAATATTTGAAATGATTAGAGCCAAAACTTTCCACAACATGGGAAAGGAAAAAGATATCCCAGACCCATGAGGTGCTGAGAGTCAAGTATCAGACAAACCCAAGGAGGAAGATACTGAGACAACATTAATCAAATTGAACAAAATTAAAAAAGATTAAAAGCAACAAGGGAAAATCGACAAGGGTAGCCCTATAAATTTATCAACTGATTTTTCCAGACTTTGCAGGTTTGAAGGGAATGGAATGGTAGATTTAAAATGATTTTTTCCTGACTCTGCAGGCCAGAAGGGAGTGGCTTGATATACTTAACATGATGAAAGGAAAAAACCTCCAACCAAGATTACTTTACTCAGCAAGGCTCTCACTCATATTTGAAGGTGAAATCAAAACCTTCACAGATAAGCAGAAGCTGAGAGAATTCAGCAACACTAAACCAGCCTTTCAACAAATACTAAAGGAACTTCTCTAGGCAGAAAATAAAAGGCCACAAACAGAAACAAAAATATCGCAAATGACAAGGCTCACCAGTAAAGGTATATATACAGTAAAGATATGAAATCATCCATGCACAATTATGCCACCAAAATCAGAAATCATGAGAAGAGGTGGATATAAATGCAGGACACTGGAGATACACTTGCAGTTAAGAGAACAACATCTTAAAACAATTTCGTGTATATACAGAATCTTATATCAAAACTTCAGAATAACTGAAAAAAATCTATAACTGATACACAAATAAGAAAAATCAACTCAAATACAGCACTAAAGATAGTCCTCAAACCAGAAGAGGAGAGAACAAGAGAAGAAGGAAAGAAAAAAGAGCAACAAAAACAAATCCAAAGCAATTAATCAAATGGCAATAAGAACATACATATCAATAATTACCTTAAATGTTAATAAACTAAACTCCCCAACCAAAAGACATGGACTGGCTGAATAGGTACAAAATCAAGACCCATATATATGCTGCCTTCAAGAGACCCACTTCACTTCTAGGAACACATACAAATTGAAAGGGAGAGGATGGAAGAAAATATTTCATGCAAACAGGGATCAAAAGAAAGCTGGAGTAGCAATACTCACATCAGACAAAATAGATGTTAAAATGAAGAATATTTTAAGGGACAAAGAAGGTCACTACATAAGATCAAAGGATCAATCCAAGAAGAAGATATAACAATTTTTAAATATATATTCACCCAACATAGGTTCAGCACAATATATAAGGCAACTGCTAACAACCTTAAAAGGACAAATTGACAATAACACAATCATAGTGGGGGACTTTAACACCCCACTTACAGCAATGCACAGATCATCCAGATAGAAAATCAATAAGGAAACACAGGCCCTGAATGAAGCATTAAACCAGATGGACTTAATAGATATTTATAGGACATTCCATCCAAAAGCAACAGAATACACATTCTTCTCAAGTGCACATGGAACATTCTCTAAGATGGATCACATCCTGGGCCACAAATCCAATCTCAGTAACTTTAAGAAAATTGAAATCATATCAAGCATCTTTTCCAACCACAACACTATATGACTGGAAATTAACAAGAAAAAACCTGCAAAAAAACACAAACATGTGGAGACTAAACAACATGCTACTAAAAAACCAATGGATGGCTGAATAAATTGAAAGAGGAAATTAAAAAATACCAAGAAGCAAATGACAACAAAGATACGACACTCCAAAACCTATGGGATACAGCAAAAGCTGTTCTAAGAGGAAAGTTTAGAGCAATACAAGCCCACCTCAGGAAACAAGAAAAAGCTCAAAGAAACAAGCTAACTTTACATCCAATGCAGCTAGAGAGGGAAGAACAGACACCACCTAAAGTTAGTAGAAGGAAAGAAATCATAAAGATCTGGGCAAAAAACAATGAAATAGAAACAAAGAAATCCATAGAAAGATCAATGAAATGAAAAGCTGTTTCTTTGAAAAGATCAACAACATTGATAAACCCTTAGCCAGACTTATCAAGAAAAAAAGAGAGAGGACTCAAATCAATAAAATTAGTAATGAAAAAGGAGAAGTAACAACAGACATCACAGAAATACAAAGGAACATAAGAGTCTACTATATGCAACTATAGGCCAATAAAATGGAAAAGCTAGAAGAAATGGACAAATTCTTAGAAAAGTACAATCTTCCAAGACTAAACCAAGAGGAAATAGAAAAGATGAATGGACCAAACACAAGAACTGAAATTGAAACTGTGATTAAAAAACTTCCAACAAACAAGAGTACAGGACCAGATGGCTTCACAGGCGAATCCTATCAAACATTTAGAGAGGAGCTAACACCTATCCTTCTGAAACTATTTCAAAAAATTGCAGAGGAAGGGATACTCCCAAACACATTCTATGAGGCCACCATCACCCTGATACCAAAACCAGACAAAGATACCACAAAAAATAGAACTACAGGCCAATTTCACTGAGAATATCAATGCAAAAATCCTCAACAAAATACGAGGAAACTGCATCCAATACATTAAAAAGATTGTACATCATGACCAAGTGGGATTTATCCCAAGTATGCAAGGGTTCTTCAATACCTGCAAATCCATCAGTGTGATTCACCACATTAACCAGCTGAATAAAAACCATATGACCCTCTCAATAGATGCAGAAAAACCCTTTGACAATATCCATCACCCATTTCTGATAAAAACCCTTCAGAAAGTGGGCATGGCAGGAACCTACCTCAACATGATAAAGGCCATATATGACAAACCCACAGTGAACACCACTCTCAATGGTGAAAAGCTGAAAGAATTCCCACTGAGGTCAGGAACAAGACAAGGATGTCCACTCTTTCCACTACTCCAAAACATATTTTTGGAAGTCCTAGCCACAGCCATCAGAGAAGTAAAAGAAATAAAAGGAATCCGAATTGGAAAGGAAGATGTCAAACTATTACTATTTGCGGATGACATGATACTATACCTAGAGAATCCTAAAGACTCTACCAGAAAACTGTTAGAGCTCATCCATGAATTTGGAAAAGTCACAGGATACAAAATTAATATACACAGAAATTGATGGCATTTCTACACTAACAATGAAAGGGCAGAAAAAGAAATTAGGGAAGCAATCCAATTTACCATAGCATCAAAAAAAAAATAAAATAAAATACCTAGGAGTAAACCTACCTAAAGAGACTAAAGACCTGTACTCTGAAAACTACAAGCCACTGATGAAAGAAATCAAAGATGACACAAATCAGTGGAAAGATATACCATGCCTGTGGATTGGAAGAGTTAATACTATCAAAATGACTGTACTACCTAAGGCAATCTACAGATTCAATGCAATCCCTATGAAATTACCAAGGACAATTTTCACAGAATTCAAACAAAATGTTTTAAAGTTTGTTTGGAAGCACAGAAGACCCAGAATAGTCAAAGACATCCTGAAAAAGAAAAATGGAGCTAGAGGAATCAGGCTTCCGGACTTCAGACTATACTACAAAGCAACAATCATCAAAAGCGCATGGTACTGGCACAAAGACAGACATATAGCTCAGTGGAACAGGATAGAAAGCCCAGAATTAAACACACACACCTACAGCCAACTCATATATGACAAAGGAGGCATGGATATACAATGGAGAAAAGACAGCCTGTTCACTAAGTGTTGCTGGGAAAAGTGGACAGCCACATGGAAAAGAATGAAATTAGAACACTCCCTAACACAATGGATTAAAGACCTAGATATAAGACCAAACACTATAAAACTCTTAGAGGAAAACATCACCCAAACACTCTCTGACAAAAGTGACAGCAACATCTTTTCAGATCCACCTCTTAGAGTAATGATAGTAAAAACAAACAAAGAAACAAACTAAAACAAATGGGACCTAATTAAACTTAAAAGTTTCTGCACAGCAAAGGAAACCCTAAACAATATGAAAAGGCAACCCACAGAATGGGAGAAAACCTTTGCAAATGAATTGACTGACAAGGAATTCAGCTCCAAAATTTATAAACATCTTCTGCAGCTCCACACCAAAAAAACAAACAACCCCATCAAAAAATGGGCAGAAGATCTAAACAGACAATTCTCCAAAGAAGACATACAGATGGCCAAAAGCACATGAAAAGATGTTCTACATCACTCACCATTAGAGAAACGCAAATCAAAACCACTGTGAGGTACCACCTTACACCAGCCAGACTGGCCATCATCCAAAAGTCTACAAGCAATAAGTTCTGGGGAGGGTGTGGAGAAGACCCCTGGTACACTGTTGTTGGGATTGTAATCTGGTGCAACCATTGTGGAAAACAGTATGAAGATTCCTCAGAAGACTAAAGATAGAACTACCATTTGACCCAGTAATCATATTCCTGGGCATATATCCAGAGAAAACCATGACTCACAAAGGCACATATACTATGATGTTCATTGCAGCACTATTTGCAATAGCCAAGACATGGAAACAACCTAAATGTCCATCGACAGAGGAGTGGATCAAGAAGATGCGGTACATATACACAATGGAATATTTCTCAGCCATTAAAAGGAATGAAATACCAGCATTTTTAGCAACATGTATGGACCTAGAAATTATGATATTAAGTGTAGTCAGCCATACAATGAGACACCAACATCAAATGCTTTCATTGACATGTGGAATGTGAAAAAAGCACATAATGAACTTCTTTGCAGAACAGATACTGACTCACAGACTTTGAAAAACTTATGGTTTCCAAAAGGAGACAGTTCAGGGGGTTGGGGGATATGCTGGGGTTGTGGGTTGGAAATCCTATAAAATTGGATTGTGATGATCATTGTATAACTATAAATGTAATAAATTCATTGAGTAATTAAAAAAAGAAAAAAAAAGAAAATTATAGGCCAAAATCACTGCTAAACATGGATGCATTAATCCTTCACAAAATACTAGCAATCCAAATCCATATTAGAAGGATTATATATCATTATCAAGTGGTATTTATCCTAAGGATGCCAGGCTTTTTCAATACCCACAAATCAATCAATGTGATACATCGCATTAACAAATTGAAGAATAAAAACTATATGATCATCTCAATACATGCAGAAAAAACTTTTGACAAAATTCAACATCCATTTTTGATAAAAACTCTCTATAAAGTGGGCACAGAGGGAACCTACCTCAACATAATAAAGGCCATATATGACAAACCCACAGCAAACATCATTAAAAACGGTGAAAAGCTGAATACTTTCCTGCTAATATTAGGAACATGACAAGGATGTTCATTTTCACCACTTTTATTCAACGTAGTTCTGGAAGTCCTGGCCATAGTAAACAGAAAAAGAAATAAAAGGAATCCACATTGGAAAAAAAGTAAAGGTGTCACTGTTTGCAGACAATATGATATTACACATGGTAAATTCTAAAGATGCTACCAGAAAATGACTAGATCTTATCAGCAAATATGGTGAAGTTGCAGAATACAAAATTAATACACAGAAATACACACATTCCTATTCACTAACAATGAAAGATTAAAAAGAAAAATTATGGAAACAATCCCATTTACAATTACATCAAAAATAGTAAAATATCTGGGAAGACACCAACCTAAGGTGTTAAAAGACCTGTAGTCTGAAACCTCTAAGAGGCTGATGAAAGAAATCAAAGATGACACAAAGAGATGGAAAGATATATTGTGTCCTTGGAGTGGAAGAATAATACTGTCAAAATCTACAGATTTAAGGCATTTCCTATCAGTTAACCAATGGCATTTTTCACAGAACTAGTAAGAAGAAGTTTTAAAATTTGTATGGAAACACAAAAAACTTGAATAGCCAAAGCCATATTGAAAAAGAAAAAAATGGAACTTGAGAAATCAGGCTTCCTGAATTTAGACTATTCTACAAAGATTTGGATTTTTCTAAAGACTATTCAAAACAGTATGGTACAGCACAAAAACAGACACATAGATGAATGGAACAGGATAGAAAGCCCAGAAATAAAACCACACACCCTTGGTCAATTCATCTACAACAAAGGATGTAAAAACATATGGTGGAGTAAAAATAGTCTCTTCAATAAGTGGTACTTGGAAAACTGGACAGCCACATATAA
Source organism: Sus scrofa (assembly GCF_000003025.6). Classification (NCBI taxonomy): domain Eukaryota; kingdom Metazoa; phylum Chordata; class Mammalia; order Artiodactyla; family Suidae; genus Sus; species Sus scrofa. The sequence continues at coordinate 71,097 of NW_018084788.1, forward strand.
AAGAATTAAATTAGCACATTCTCTAAAACCATACATAAAAATAAACTCAAAATAGATTAAAGGCCTAAATATAAGACCAGACACTATAAAACTCTTAGAGTAAAACATACACAGAAAGTCTTTGACAAAAATCACAATATCTTTTTGATCCACCACCTAGAGTAATGAAAATAAAACAAAAATAAACAAATGGGGCCTAATGAAACTTAAAATCTTTTGCTTAGCAAAGGAAACCATTAACAAAATTAAAAGACAACCTATAGAACAGGTTTGCAAAGACTGGGCAGAATGTATAAATAGACATTTCTTCAGAGAAGATATCCAGATGGCCAAAATACATGAAAAGATGCTTAACATCATTCCTTATTAGAGAAATGCAAAACAAAACTATAATGAGGTATCATCTCACACAGATCAGAATGGCCATCATCAAAAAGTCTACAAACAATAAATGCTGGAGAGGGTTCAGAGAAAAGGGAATCTTCTTATACTGTTGGTGGAAAATAAATTGTTACAACCACTATGGAAAACAGTATTGATGTTCATCAAAAACTAAATATAGAACTACCACAGTATACAGCAGACCAACTCCTGGGCATCTATCCAGAGAAAACCATAATTCAGAAAGACACATGTACCCACCCCAGTGATCACTGCAGATCTTTTTACAATGGAAGCAACCTAAAGTTCCACTGACAGAGGAATGGATCAAGAAGTTGTGGTACATATATACAATGGAATATTACTCAGCCATAAAAAGAATGAAATTGTGCCATTTACAACAGTGTGAATGGAATTAGAAATTATCATACTAAGTGAAATAAGTCAGAGAAAGATGCAAATCATATTATCACTTATATGTGGAATCTAAAAAATGATAGAAATGAATTTACAAAATAGAAACAGACTTACAGGCTTTGAAAACAAACTTATGGTTATCAAAACTGCAAGGTGAGATTGAGGGATATACTGGGAGTCTGGGATTGGAATATGCACATTGTTGTAAATGGAGTGGATGGTCAATGCAGACCTGTATAAATCTACTCAATATTCTTTGATAACCTATATGAGTAAAGAACTTGAAAAAAATGGATATGTGTATATGATTAACTGAGTCACTTTTCTACGTAGAAGAAATTAACACAACTTTGTAAATCAACTACAATAAAATTCTAAAAAATGAAAAAAAGGACCTACTGTATTATAGAAACCATGATGAATTCTGAGATATTTAGTAATGAATGAGAGATATAATCCCTGGATGCTTGAACTTTCAGTCCTAAGAGAAGAAAGCTGTAAGGAAATCATGCAAATATTAAGGATAATACTAATATATAGGTGTTATTGAGGCATATAATAGTGAGACTGACCCTTGTTTGTGGGAAAGGAAATCTTCAGTGACATTGAATGTGAAACCAGGTATAACAAGAATTATTGCAGCAACATAGATGGAACTAGAGATTCTCATAAGTGAAGTAAGCCAGAAAGAAAAAGACAAATACCATAAGATAAAACTTATTTATGGAATCTAAAATATGGCACAGATGATTCTATCTACACAACAGAAACAGATCACAGCTAGGCTTGTGGTTCTGGGGTGAGCAGGGAGCAAGTGGGATGGAGAAACAGTTCAGGGTTTGGGATGCAAACTGTTATATTTGGAATGGATGGGCAATGGGGCCCTACTATACAGCACAGGGAACTGGGTGTGATTGGGGTCACTTTGCTCTAGAACAGAAACTGAAGAAACACTGTAAATCAACTGTATATTATTTTTGTCTTTTTTAATGCTACACTGGGACATATGGTTCTTCCCAGGCTAGGGGTCAAATCGAAGCTATAGCTGCCAGCCTATGCCACAGCTACAGCAATGCCAGATCCAAGCCTGCACCAGAGCTTACAGCAACTCTGGATCCTTAAACCACTGAATGGGGCCAGAGACCAAACCTGTGTCCTCATGCGTACCAGTCAGATTCATTTCCACTGAGCCACGATGGTAACTCCTCAATCAAGTACACTTTAATTTTAAAAAAAGTTTCCTCTGGCTCAGTGTGGAGAATGAATAAGAGTTAGAAGAACTGGATAAGCTGGTGTTAGTAAATGTGAAGAGAAGTAAATGGTTTAGAGAAATATTTGTAAGGTGGAAATAATTAGTTTTGTTATTTGTTCCAATATATAGCATTTTATACTTGAGAAACAGTAGAAATCATTATTTCTGATTTGGATTTGTTGTAGTGGGTTTCCCCTAAAACATCCATATGAAAATTAATAAACTCTGGGTAATGAAGAGACAGGGCAAATAAATTTGCAAATAAATTTGCAGCTGTACCATATAGTATTTGTCTTTCTCTTTCTGACTTACTTCACTCAGTTTGAGAGTCTCTAGTTCATCCATGTTGGTGCAACTGAAATTATTTTGTTCTTTTTTATGGCTGAGTAGTAGTCCATTGTGTATATATACAACATCTTCCTAATCCAATCATCTGTTGATGGACATTTGGGTTGTTTCCATGTCTTGACTGTTGTGAATAGCGCTGCAATGATCATGCGGGTACATATGTATTTTTTAAGGAATTTTTGTCCGGATATATGTCCAAGAATGGGGTTGATGGGTCATATTGTAGTTCTATGTTTAGTTTTCTAAGGTACCTCTATACTGTTCTCCATAGTAGTTTTACCAGCTTCCATTCCTACCAACAGTGCAGGAGGGTTCCCTTTTCTCCACATCCCCCCAGCAATTGTTATTTGTGGGCTTATTAATGGTGCAAATAAACATTTCCACAGAAAAGAAAATCATGGACTTGGAGAATAGACTTATGGCTGCCAAGGGGGAGGGGGAGGCAGTGGGATGGATGGGGAGCTTGGGGTTATTAGATGCAAACTATTGCCTTTGGGGACTATGTCTAGTAGCATTGGGGACTATGTCTAGTCACTTATGATGGAGCATGACAATGTGAGAAAAAAGAATGTATACATGTATGTGTAACTGAGTCACCATGATGTACAGTAGGAAAAGAAATGTGCTGGGGAAATAAAAAAATAAAATAAAATAAATTTGTAGCTGTTACTTATTCTGATGCATAAAATCAAGAGTTATCAGAAATTAAAGTTTAATATATCATTAAAACACCTACAATTATTGGGAAAATGATAGTCCTTCCTGTATAGTATATTTAAAATGTACTAAGAAAGCAATATAATGTTAAATTGATAAGTATGTCATGTGGAGATAAATACACATATAAATTAACCAACTAATATGCATTTAAGATTTTTTAAAAAGTTTGAGTGAATATTGCAGACAATAAAATGAAATGCCTTTTTTGAAGTTAATAATCAGTGTGGCTTATTTTTCTGTATGCTTGCAAATTTCCTTTCATAATACTTTATTTACAGATTATATTTTTCCTTATAAATGCACATATCTGATTTTAAAATGTTGTTAAACAGGAAACTTTTTACATATAAATCACTTGGTGTTCCAAAATTTCACATCTAATATTCAGTAACAAAGTACTTTTGCTTTTATTGTTTATATTATTCTCAAGAAACTTAATGTATCTATTTCTTAAAGTAAACCATAAGATTTTCATCAGTAATTATATTTAGTTTCCCTTTAATAGAATGATATATAGCATAGATGATTAACAAGAGAACTGAAACAATGAACAAAAAAAACCCAATATGATATCTACTAAAGAAAAACAGGAATGTTTAATTTCAATTATAATGGATTAGTTTATTCAATGCAAATTATACTGTTAAATATGTACTTTATGAACCAAAGTAATTTCTTTCTTTTTTTTTTGTCTTTTTGCCATTTATTGGGCTGCACCCACAGCATATGGAGGTTTCCAGGCTAGGGGTCAAATCAGAGATGTAGCTGGTGGCCTCCAGCAGAGCCACAGCAATGCAGGATCCCAGCTGCATCTGTGACCTACACCACAGCTCATGGCGATGCCGGATTCTTAACCCACTGAACAAGGCCAGGGACAAAACCCACAACCTCATGGTTCCTAGTCAGATTTGTTAACCACTGCGCCATGAAGGGAACTCTGAACCAAAGTAATTTCTATCGGTAAGAGCCATTAGATTATTAAAAAAAAAAAAAAATCCAAACCAAAATACCTCTACTTTAGTAGTTTCTTTTACATTTAAATAGCTAATTAAAAAGCTCTTTTATGGAGTTCCTGTTGTGGCTCAGTGGAAATGAACTTGACTAATATCCATGACGATGCAGGTTTAATCCCTGGCCTTGCTCAGTAGGTTAAGAATCTGGTATTACTGTGAGCTGTGAGGTAGGTCACAGATGCAGCTTGAATTTTATGTTGCTGTGGCCGTGGTGTAGGCTGGCAGCTGCAACTGTGATCCAGCCCCTAGCCTGGCAACCTCCATATGCTGTGGGTGTAGCCCTAAAAAGACAAAAAGACAAAAAAAAAAAAAAAACAAAACATTAAAACATAATTTCATACAATTTGTAAAATCTCCTTATTTCATGATAACTAAGGTTGATTGTGCTTATTTATCAACTCTTTCTGTTTTTCAATATAAAACCCAAGGCATCATCTATAAATTTTCTTGTCAAAAAATTTGAATCTCAGTGTAATCAATCCTCTAGACCCAATGTTTATTTACAGGAATTTGGGAGATGGAGAAACGAATAATACATATATATTAAAAAAACCACACACCAAGTGAAAAATCAATAATGTGGAAAATTCTCTAGGGCAAATGATGTGCTTTCTGAAACAAGTCAATGAATAAAAAAGGATGTGTCAAGAAGGAGGTCCTAACTGATTTAAAAATGAGAGAAAGAGACTCTTTTAGATAGAAAAATAAATGGTAAGATAATAATTTAGCTGCTATTTGATATAGTTAAAATAAGCCATAAAACATGGACTTTATAGTATCATTTAAAGAACTCAAACCAGACTGCTTGCATGGGCGTCTCTGGCCTAAAGCCTGGGAATGAGGACCTTCATTAAGGAGCAGTTTTGAAGTTTATTCAGATTTCTGTTCTAGGTTTTCTGAGAAATACACATTTTGGTACCTTTGGCTATTAACGTCTACTTGGTATGGCCTCCATATTAGTAAGTGTCAAAGTTGGAGTTAGAAAAATGTAAAAGTGTCCTGTGTCTAATGTTAACTATGAAGATGGTTTTGTGTTTAAGGCTGAGACTGAATCCCTGTGGCCTGATGTGAAGGCTGAGATACCATGACAACAGTGAAACCAGGTCACATAGCAGAAAATTTAGATATATATTGCATTCTTTAGGCAAGATTCTGAGAAATATTAAGACTATTTTTCAAGCTGATGCAAAGTAAGATTATAACCTGACCCATCAGTGGCCCACTGAGATCATGTTTATAAACATTTTACTCGGTACATTCAGATCAAAGAAAAAAATATATATGTATATAAAGACATATGTATTTATATGCAGTGTTCATCAATTTCACACATTTTATTGCATTGTGGAAGACATAAAGATTTTTAAAACAAATTTTACATATCATAAAATTAAAATATCATTTACTTAATTCATTAACAATGATGTATATTCCGGAGAAAATGCTGCCATAATAAGTATTTTCACCAGTTAATAATGGATAGCCTGAGCTCTATGCTAGACTATATATCAGTAAATTTCATTTATCACATTATTTTACTATTTGGAAAATATGAAGCCATATTTATTCATCATCAAAAGATCTACATCTTTCTATTTACTGAAAGATGTATTGGTTAAGGTTCTGCTAGTATTCTGGCAAAACTAAAACAACGGGTATCTTATACTCACAATTTCTAAGTGTGAATGCTTTAATTCATGAGTAAATGGGAAATATATATCCAAATCACTCTACAGATCATCCAGCTGAGAATTTTTTCTCATATTCAACATTGAAATATTTGCATGAGGTTTAAAATATTCCACACTAGTATCTAGCAAATACTATATATGATTTATTTTCCCAATATGTGTAAAAATGATCAAATATTGGATAAAGGCAATTTAACAAATGAAACACAACTTCCCATATACATTTGCTGATTATGCTTTATGCCTTTCATAAACTTTCTGAAAAATCTTTTATGCCTGCTCTTATATTAATTTTTCCTTCCTTCTGTTAGCTTTGGTTTTTTTAAATTTATTCTTGTTTGTCAAGTTTCTTAAAGAATTAAGTTAGATGGCTGACTTGAGATCTTTCTTGTCTTTTAATGTGAGCCTTTATAGCTTGACATTCCCCAGTTATTACTGCTTTTGCTATATCGCATAAGGTATGGTATGTTGTGTTGTTGTTTTCATTTATTTTTAATCATTTTCTAATTTCTGTTGTAATTTCTTCTTTGATTCATTATTTTTTAAAGATTGTGTTAATTTCCACAAACTTATAAATTTTCCAGTTTTCTCTCAGTAATTAATTTCTAACTTCTTCCTATTTGTAGCTGGAGAAGATACTTTGGATGATATCTATCTTTTCAAATCTATTCAGATGTAATTTGTTGCTTACCACATGGTCTATCCTGAAAAATATGACATGTGCACTTGGGAAGAATATGTATTCCATGCTGTTGGGTAGCGTTCTGTATAAGTCTGTTGGATCCACTTGGTTTATTGTTCAATTCCTCTGTCTCTTTACTTACCATCCATCTATAATGGCATCAATAGTGAATTCTACCAAATATACAAAATAAACTAATGCCAATTCTTCTCAAACTTTTTCAGAGTTTGAAAAAGAGGGAACATGTCTAACTCATTCTAGGAGGTCTGATATCAAAGTCAAACAAAACCACTGCAAGAAAAGAAAATTAAAGACCAATATTCCTTGTGAATACAGGTGCAAAAATCTTCAACAAATTATTAACAAACTGAAGTCAACAGCATACTAAAAAAGTTATAGACCATGACAGGTGGGATTCATTCCTGGGATATAAGGTTGGTTTAGCATATGAAAATCAGTCACTTTAATACACCACATTAGAAGAATGAAGAATGATCATCTCAACAGAAGAAAAAAAGGGAAGAAATTCAACATCCTTTCATAATAAAAAACATTCAACAAACTAGGAAGTAAACTATTCAACCTAATAGAAGCCATATGTGAGGAACCCATAGCAAACATCATACTTAATGTTCAAAAATTAAAAGCTTTTCCTCAAAGATCAAGAATAAGATAAGGATGTCTGCTTTGGCCACTTTTATTGAGCAGAGCACTAGAAGTCCTAGACAAAGCAATTAAGCAAGAAAAAAAATAAAAGTCATCCAAATTGGAAAGGAAGAAATAAAGTCATCTCTTTGCAGATGATATTATCTTATATGCAGAAAACTCTAAAGATTCCACGCACACCCAAATGTTAAAACTAATAAATAAATTCAGCAAGGTTGCAGAGACAAGTCAGTACATGAAAATAAGTCTACAGGAAAATGCCTACACTGTTTCAACCAGATGGTAAAATTACTCTATCGGTATAAAGGCAAAGGTAATTGATCATCCATTCTTGGGCATTTTAAAATGAAAATCTAAATATTATTAAAAATAATACACCTATTATTCAATTAGAAACTGCTAGATAAAGATGACTATAGTCACCTGAAAAAAGAGGAAGAATTAGACTGTGTGTAACTAAAACAAACAAACAAACAAACTTTGGTACAGACAAATCAAATGTAGGTGCCCTGAGCATTTTACTGAAGACAAAGGTCTTACTTAAAAATGGAATTTATTAAACCTTTAGTAAGCACCAGATAGAATGCCTCATATATGAACTATCACAGCTGCTGCCAAACACAGTAAGGTGATTCTTCAAAAAATTAAAAATAGAAATACCGTATGATGCAGCAATTCCATTTCAGGCTATATATATCAAGATGGTTAAAACAGGTCTTAAAGAGATATATGTACACACATGTCCATAGCACACTGGTCTATATTAGCTAAAATATGGAAGCAGCCCTATGTCCAATTACAGATGAATAGATAGGAAAAATGTGGTATTTACATATAATGGAATATTAGCCTAAAGAAAAGGTAGGGAATTCTGAAATATGCTATAACAGGGATATGTCTAGAGGATACTATACTAAGTGAAATATCTCTGATTATTTCCTTCTTTATACTGATTTGGGTTTCATTTCTGTTTTCTGTCTTCTTAATGCAGAAGCTTAGATCTCTGATTTTAGACCTTTTCTTTTTCTTCTAATATAAACTTTTGGTAACCACTGCTTTTCGTTATTTCACAGTATTTGATATGTTTTTTAAAATTATATTATCAAAATATTTTCAATTTCCTTTGAGTTTGTCTTTGTTATTTCAAAGTGAATGCTTTCTTTTAAAAATAATTATTTTCTATTCATCTAATAATAGATTTATAATTCAATACTGTTTTCATAGAGCACATATTCTTCATAATTTCCAATCTTTTATATTCTTTTAAAAAAACTTTTAGCAGATGGTCTACCTTGCTGAAAACACCATATGCACTTAGTTTCAATTCTTTAATAATATCAAGAAAAATGAGTCTACATATATATGCACACTTATCTTTTGATTATTCAGTAATAATATTTCTATATTAACATAATATTGCCATTGCCAGGATCAATGAGGGAAAGAGAGATTGAGATTGACAGTTTAATTATCTAAAAGACTATGTTCATTTGGCCACTTGTAATACAAGACACAATCATTTCTCCTAATATCTTACTTGCAATAATTATTATAGTTTCTTAATTTTTTGGCTACCCAATAGATATAAATTTATAATGATAGATTACTTACATTTCTCTGACTGTTAGTTAAATTTAGGTTCTTTTAAAGTGTATATTTTTTTCATTTCTTTGAATTGACTATCGATATACATTGTATATTTTTTCTCTGATTATTAATCTTTCTGTGTTGATTTTAATTGCATTTTCTTATATACAGTGACCCTTTAGCCCTGATATATTTGCAACGATTATTTTTCCCTATCTATGTGGCATCTTGCCATGTATGTTTCACATATCTCCATATTGTATGGTATTTCTTAGAAGTGTGTGTCGGTGGATTACTTTATATCTGCTATGTTTTGTTTATTTTTTACAAAGCCCTTCTAATTTTGACATGCCTATAATCTAATTTTACAGCATTTTAATTGATTAGTCTATTAGACTATTTGAAATTAATTTTTATATGATAGAAAGCATAATTCAATGTTTTTTTTATTTCAGTTGGAAAAGTAGCTTTAACAATATTAAATATACGTTCTTATTCCCAGTGTACTGAACTTCTAGCTTTGTCTTGTATTGATTCCTGAATAGACATCTCCAAAGAATATAAACAGATGGCCAAAAAGCACATGAAAAAATGCTCAACATCACTAATTATTAGAGAAAGGCAAATCAAAGGTACTATGAAGTAGCACCTCACACCAGTCAGAATGGCCATAATTAATAAATCCACAGATAACAAATGCTGGAGAGGGTATGGAGAAAAGGGTACCCTCCTACACTGTTGGTGGGGAATGTAAATTGGTGCAACCACTATGGAAAACAGTATGGAGGTACCTCAGGAAACTGAATATAGCACTACCATATGACCCAGCAATCCAACCCCTGGGCATACATCTGGACAAAACTTTCACTGGAAAAGATAGATGCACCCATATGTTCATTGCAGCACTATTCACAATAGCCAAGACATGGAAACAACCAAAATGTCCATTGACACATGAATGGATTAAGAAGATGTGGTATATATGCATGAATACTACTCAGCCATAAAACAGAACAAAATAATGCCATTTGCAGCAAAGTGGATGGAATTAGAGACTCCCATAATAATTGAAGTAAGTCAGAAAGAGAAATACAAATCCCATATTATACCACTTATATCTGCAATCTAATATATGACATAAATGAAACTTTCCACAGAAAAGAAAATCATGGACTTGGAGAAAACACTTGTGGTTGCCAAGGGGGTAGGGGAGGGAGTGGGACTGGGAGTTTGGGGTTGATATATGCAAACTATTGCATTTGGAGTGGATAAGCAATGAGATCCTACTGTATAGACATGGAACATGATGGAGGATAATATGAGAAAAAGAAAATATATATATATATATGTATGACTGAGTCACTTTGCTGTACAGTAGGAATTGACAGATCACTGTAAATTAACTATAATAGAAAAAATAAAAATCATAAAAAGTGTTCATAGGCGGCCTGACCAATAGAATATTAAACAATAAATTAATAGTGAGGATACTTAATATGTTATTCACAATTATCCAAGAGCATTTTAATATTTTAATAATAAAGCTAAAATGTATTTGGGTGTAAAAATGTTCTGAGACACTTTAGTTTTAAGTGATTAAGTAACCTAATAAAATAATTCTACAATATTATCATTATTCCCAGTGACATATTAGAAAATCCATGACTGCACTTTGGATCTAGTCTAAATCTAGAGACCAGCTCTAGAGATCAAATATCTAAGCACTGAAGAAGCACAATAAATTATATTATGAATACAATATTTCCTTGATATTGATGTCAGAATTTTTAATAGTAAAACTCTAAGGAATACCACATTCTAAGCACAAAGGAAAGATCAAACTTGAAAGATTAAAAGATTATATTTGTTTCAACAAGTATTTAAATTAGAAGACTAAATTTGATTAGATCATGGCATAGTATTTTTTTTTGGTCTGTGATAATATGACTATTGGTAATTTAACATTGATAACATTGTTTCTCAAATTTTGAGGAAATGGAAAAAACTTGGAATCTAGAAGATTCTGACAATACTCAAAAGAAAAATACAATACATACGAATTGAGATTCATACAAATTAAGAATTATGATAAACAAATATAAAATCAGCCCATTAATTCTAGGCCTGAGATTACTGAATAATAAATATGTGACTAAAATCACAGTTTTAAAACCACCAATCAAAAAACAAATCCCCTTAGATTGAATTAGAACAAAAAAGATTTACCAGTGTATTGTTTGAAGTTAAGCACTTGTATTTAAATTATGCAGTGATGTTGAAAATAAAAATGCAAAACAAAATTTAAAAAAATACAAAGTAAAAGAAAGCCTAGATAATTTTAATGTAAAAATCATAATCAAATTTGAAAAAATAAGGAAAAAGAATATATATTTGTAAAATAAAAAATGAGAATAAGAAACATAATTAAACTAAAGTATAAATCCAAAACAAGTAAGGCATGATCTGGAAAAATATATACAGAAAAGATTGTAAATAATCAGAATTATATTATAAAAGACAGAAAAGCAATGCCACGAATTTTTTAAATAATCTAAATAACACAAACATTAGTCCAGGCCTAATAGAGAATATGTTATTCTAGGGAACAGAATATTTAATTTATGCAGTAAACTACAATAAAGCCCTAAAAATCTGAAAAAAAAATCAACATTTATGGACCAGGTTCTCTGAATGAAGCCTAATATGCTTAAAAATCACTGAGGAGAAATAGAAAAATATTTATAAATTCATAAATCTTTCTGTGTATAACCCTTGGGCTAAAGTGGAAATCAGGGTGATGTTGAATAATAAAGTATAATAATAGGAGTAACAACAAACCTTCAACACAGTAATGCAATACTCATTGAAATTAAAAAAAAAATATTTAAATATGTCTAAGAAAAACAGTACAAAGTGAAAGCATTCATGCTGTACTATTAAGGAAATTAACCAAACACAATCAGATTAATGCCACTGCCCTTCCTCTCAAAAGAAGAAAATAAAAATAGAGATTAGGAAAGGATTGATAAAACAAAGAGCCAACTATCAAACAATGTCAAAAATTAACAAAGACAAGAGCTGTTTCTTAGAAAATAATCCAGAATAATAATAGTAATAACAGGACTCTCATAGAACCTAGTTAGAAAAATGTAGAGACTTCCAATAAACAGAATGTGGTGTGTCAAAATTATAAAGGTTCAGAAATGTTACCAATAATGCACTTAAAGCGAATTATAAGTAAACACCAATAAGGTTTTTAAAACCTACTTAAAAATTAATTTCTACAGAAATGGCTAAATTTGGCCAAAGAAGAATAAAAAAACTTTAATATACAAATAATGGCTAAAGAAATTGAAAATTTCATGCCATAAAAGCTCTTATCTAAAATGTTGTTATAGAAAGTTCTGCCTACCTTATACTTTTTTGAAGAAAGAAAATATAATTACTGTCAGATATAGACTATTCCAAAGAAGAGATGATTGAAGACCTCTGAACTCATTTTATGGTGAGAGTAGAAAATTGATTTTAAAACTGGTTGAATCTAATTTTCTACTCAGTCTATTGCAGTGATTCATTCATGAATATATTTGATTCATTTTGCAAAGGTTTAAAAAACTAGGCTATGGCTCTTAGCCTAAGATTTGAGTTTTGTACTATTTTGACAGATACTCAATTTACTGTGAATTCAAATTAGAGAAAATCACTTTAGGAAAAAAAAAGATACTATTTCAATGAATTCATGTGTCATATGTTTATTATCTAATATTTTTCACTATGTATGTTTAGTTTTGTCATTATATTATGGAAAATTATTGTCTAGGAAATAATCATAATGGTGACTCTTTATAATGAATGTTATGAAACTTGCACTTTCCTAAGAGTATTTTGGTGGCTTTTTTTTTTTTTTTTGCATTGCTTTGCATATTACCTTGACTTCATTTTTATAATTTACACATTCATTTGGATTGATAAAGGTGGATTTTAACCTAGTTTCTTCTTTTAAAAATGTTGACCCTGTTTTCAAGGAAGTTTTGCTATAGCTTGGAGCAAAGCCCTACCAAGCCACAAAAAAAACAGACTCCTTCCCCCTGCAGAAAATAATTCAACCAAAATAATATTCTCCAAATTTTACCTATTAATGTCTATCTATTGATAGATGAAATCTTTTGAAAAATTTTCATATACATGTAAGAACTTTCTCAACAGACATCAAAGGAACTTTTAAGCATGGGAAAGCATATATTAAATAGTGACAAAAAGGGAAATAAAGAACATTCAGATTAATGCTATTTTCTGATTATATCATTTTGTTCAGTTTTAACTAATATTCAGTATACATTCCTCAGACTGCCCTGGCACAAGCAGTGAGTCAGGCATCCCCATACAACCCGTACTTTCTTCCGTGCCTAGCTGAATGCAAACCACACTCCTTAGCTCTGCGAATTGTGTCTTGACTTATAGCAAACACATCCTTTAGACACCAGTAGTTTTCATTTTCTCATTAGACCAGGAATAGCTAAAGTAGAACCTTACTCGGTCATGAAATTCCATCTTCCTGTACTTAGAGTGAAGTTGGAAAAAACCTCTCTGTGGTTTTAAAGGGGTCTTGAGCAAAGTTTTTGCATCCTTTTGATGTTCAGCAGTTTTGGACAGATTCCCTGGCCTGCCAATCTCCTGGCAATGGAAATCTTCCCATTGGCTCTTCACATTCAAGTGATATTTTGAAGATCAAAATGAATCATACCAGTCTCCCACTGACAGACTTTCTATACTTGATTTTTATTTAATTTGCCATTTTGAAGATAAGGAACAATAAAATTGCTTTAATCCTTTAAAGAGATGGTCTCGAAAAATCTCTGTAGTCTCCTGTTGTAGCACCTACCCACAACCCCACCCTAACCATGCCTTTTTAATTTCCTCCAGTCTTAAGGGCCTCTTTTCAGTATTATTTATGTGCCATGCTCTGTCCTACTGCAGACCCAAGCAACTCAATTTCACAGGGCTCTCCAATGTTGTATTTTACAATCATGCCAGTTATTTCTTTCTCTTTCACATGACTATATCCTCCATAGGGGTAGAGACCACATCAATATTAGTTCATCATTATCCATTCAGGCCCAGATATAGTATCTGTTGCACTGTAGCTGTTCAATAAAACTGTTCAATGAGTAATGAATATATTTTATCAACTGAGTTCAGTTACAAGGATAATTTTTTCCCAAAATGGCACTTTAAGCAGCTAAGAAGCATTTTATTTAGCATCTAAAGAAAAAAATATATATATAGCAGCTCTGATTATTACTATTTCAAGTATGTAAGACTCAATCTGCCTTTTAATTCCTGCCATAATTATACTGGTGTATTTAAAATCATGAATTTTCAAGCCAAATTATAATTCTGTACCTTCAATAACTGTTTACCAGCTCATCACTCCTCTCTCACAAAGGCAGGCCAGGCCTTTGATTTCACTAGAGAGAGAAAAACAAAAATAAAATACCACAGATTAAGGAACTCTTTTAAGTCTAGACTTAGCCTATTTGGAGAGAAATTTGCAGCCAGTTTTGTGTTGTCTTCCCTTTTCTTTTTGAATACAAAAAAGAATCTACTGAGGTAGCAGACCATTTGATTTTCCCAATTTGTGCAGGAAAAGAACATATTTTGGAAAAGATAATATTTTAAAACTATAAAGTGTTTTAAAACTAAAACAAAAATGTTTACACATTTGAAACATGAACAAATTTTAAAACATAGTAATAAAGAAAATGATGTCATAATCTGTTGCTCTCTGCAACCAAAAATCACACTGAAATATTCAATGAGGCCAGTTAGATAAATATAAGACATTTCTGCATAATGAAATATGTAGGATAAACCTCTCCTGATATAGTTGAACTTTATAACACACACACACACACACACACACACACACATATATATCTCCTTGTAAGGTTCTTATAAAAATTAATCTGTATTTAACTCTTAGTTCAGTTCAGTGTATCTTTATGTAAATTATCTAAGCTCTCTTGGTCTCAGTTGCCACTTGTATAATGTGAAGGTAATACTACCATTTATCTAAAAGTTTCACATCGCTGCTCAGATGTGTAAACATATAACATGTATGTGTTAACTTATCTTTATTAAGAGAAGAAATTTCTCCTTGATTCCGTAATAACCTGACTAAAAGGCAATTTGTATGCAGAGCTAATATTCAGGATTAACACTAAAACAATGGTTGACTTCAGTTGCTGATCTGGGGCCAGACCACTGAGAATCTTGTGAGTTGGTTATTTTATTAGATCCTTCATATAATTTCCCACCCTCTTCCTAAAGTTAATACGTGGAAAACTCCTAAATTTCTAATTTTTAATGAGTTGAGTGACTTAAAATAGTGTCTCTGTTATAACTTTATGCTTTAATTAGCATTTTACCTTATCTGAACTTTGGTATGTTTCTGAATTTGAAATAAAAAAAAAGAATCATCAAAATTCAGTAATCTACCTTTTACAACATTTTTTAATGCTTCTTTACTGGCACTTCTGTCAACAATCTGTTCATATTTTTTCCTCAATTGCATTGTTAAATTAATGCTAAATTTGTTAAATGTATTAAATAAGTAACACTCCTCTAAACATTATCTTTTGTTTTGTACATATTTTTCCAAATATCATCTCCCTTTTCAGTTTGCAAGTGTTTATTTCCTGGGTAGAAATATTTAATTTTATGTAGTCACGATTACCACTTCTGTCCAACATAGTTTAATTGTATGTTTTACATTGTTCTATTTTGTTGCTATTTTGTTTCATTTTTTAATGCCTTGTTTTCAAAGGTTGAAACTAGCCAGTATATCTGAAATAGTTATAGCTATTTCTTCTTTTTCATTGCATAGCTTAGAGGTTCCATATTAATCCATCTGGAAATTAGTTCTACTATACTTTTTTGTGTTTTAATAACAAACAAGTTCTTTATAACTATTCCAGCACTATTTTCCTTAAATAATTTATTACCACTCATTTGAAATGGTATATTTATTATAAAATAATTAATAGTTTGTATATGAGCTACTACATCTGGTACTTACCAAAGATTTAATAAATTCCATTTTCAACTGCTGCAGCTTTATAATTTTTAACAAACTAATTTAATGTTCTATTTTAAAAATGTAAACTCACTGCAAATTTACTCTTCTATCAAAGCTACAATTGTTTTGAATTTTCTCCTATGAGGAGATGATGCTCAGGGCACCTAAATTTGACTTGTCTGCATGAAAGCCTGTTCTTTAGGTCAAATACAGTCTAACTCTTTCTCTTTTCTCAGGTGACCTTTATCTAACAGTTTCTAGTTGAATAATAGATGCATTATTTTTATAATAATTGTATTTCATTTTAAAATGTCCAAGAATGGGTAATACCATTACTTCCACCTTTATTCATAATAAGGTAACATTATCATTTGGTTGAAACTACTACAAAGTGCAAGAATTTTCCTGTAGACATAAGACCTGGAAATTGTGCCTTGTTCTTTTAATGCTAATGAGATTCTCACTTCACACCTCTTTAATTCATCTCTTAGATCCCCTAAGTCCTTTCTATTAATTATAAAGATGATTTATGTTCTCAAGACTTTTAACAGTTTTGGTATAGAAATTTTAGAGTATCTTTAACAGTGACAAAAATTAATGTCTATATAGCAATCAAAATGTTTATGAGTGTGAAATAAATAGTATAAGTGCTTAAAACACATTGTCCATTTTTTTGGTAATTTACTGCTTAGGATATTGTTTGCTTTTTAGAAAATATGTTTAAGTTTTCTGTCTTTATTTGACATGGATCTCCCTAAATGCTGAGGAAAGTCTGAGTCAAGGTCATTTCTTGTCCTTGTTGTTCTATTATTTCAGGAAAGAATGACTTGACTATAAAATCCAGAATTCCATAAATATGATTTAATAATTAGATCCAAAATTATAATTATATGCCTTCTCTTTTAGTCTTAAAATTCATGTGATATTTTACTTAAAATATGACTATAAAAATTATTACACTGGTTTTGGTGTTGATAGATTTTCTAGTTATCATGTACTGATAATTTAGCCAAACAGCATCTTCCTTAACTGTTCCCTTATTCTTGTGAAAGAAAATTTATGCTAAAGTAATGGCAACCTGACACTAATACCTAAAGTGACCACTTACACAGACCATGGAGAACACAACATTGTAATCTTAGGACATACCTAATTCTTTGATATAATAGCAAAGAAATTAAGTTTGCATGACCTGTGTTTGAAGTATAATGATAAATTATCTAAAAGTGCTTGAATAAAAGAACTATTTTCTAATATTGTTATTTCTTTTTATGTGTTTATCAATTTCTATTGCTTCAACAAGAGATTGAATATCAGAGTTTAAAATTATTGTAAAAATTTCCAAGAAATATATACAGGGATTATTTAAATATTCTACATGCATATGCAGGTATAACCACATAGAAATCATTATGGTATATAGACCTAAATCAATTTTAAACACAAGCGTAAAAACTAATATGTATAGATGTTATACAGATTTTTTGCAATAACTAAGTTCTTAGAAATATCTACTATTCATAGCTACTAAGTAAAAAATAAGAACATGAAAATAAAACACATATGCAGAAAAATCTTAAATAATGTCCTCATAAAAGTCTATTTGGATACTCCAAATAAAAATTACTTTTCTCCAAGCTTATTATAATAACATAATTCACATATTATATACCATTAATTACTTTTTGTCCCTACTATTATTACCTTAGTTTCTGAATAGATCAAGACCTTTTTATCTCCATGCTTCTCCCTCTGCCTAAACATTCCTTTTTTCCTGCTCTCATATTTCTGTACAATTAGCCTGACTAATCCTTGCTCATTTCAGGTGGCAGCTTGATATTACCTTTCTTGATTCTCTCAGTTTATTTGTATTTTTCTCCTTAGAAGTTAGGAGACATTTTTCTTTTTCCTGGCAAAGAAGGCAAGCCCTAACTATGTTGTCAATCTAAAGAAGAAAAGCCCTGTGGGGCATGCATTTATTTATAGGGGATCAGGCTCTCAGCCCTTGGCTAGATATTTGGGGGCTGCTGGAAGGGAGCCATGCCATAGCATGCTCGGGGGGCAGTATAATGAATCCCAGTGGAAGACCCTTAACCCGAGAAGTGTTTAGTTATACCAAGTCAGTAGGTGCATTCGGTGACTTGGTTTGGAAATCTGCCAATGAGATCAGGAGTTTCACTGATTGCACAGTAAGGAGATAGGACAATATTTGTTCCAGTACATACTGGCCTTTTGGTGGAATAAGGGTGCATGGATTTCAAGAGCTTGGAGGATGGAGGATGGAGGACTTGCAGATAGATTTTCTCCCAGACTCCAGACATGTCTCTTGTTTGCCTCAATTGTGATTTCTTGAGGTTGTTCACTTGCCTTTGAATGCTTTTGAGAAATGCCCTTTAACCATAACCATAACTTCCTTTTGCCTTGAGAGAGTTGTACCTTATATAAAACAAAAGCCAGTCAGTTCTTCAGGTAACCCCCAGACAGGTCTAAACAGACCAACAGGACTGAACGTTGAGAACAAGTTGTACTCTCTCTCCTCCTGAACCCGTGATCAAGGTCCCACACAGAGGATGTTCTGTGAAGAATGTCACCAGTGTGGCACAGGACCAGAGGAAGAGTAACTGAACACCCACAATGCTGTCTTATCATTTTTAAGTTGCCCTTTTGCCTGACTAATGTTCTCTTGATCGGTATAAATCTTTGCCTAATTTCTAGGATGCTGATAAAGTTTATTCTGACAATTTTTTCTCCTTTGATCACTGTTTCTGTGTAAAAACAGTCCCTTAGAACTGACTTCTTTTTCCTTTCCCTGATATCACCCCACTGGCTGATCTTAAATGTACCATTTAAAATTATTTTTATTTTTTAAGCAATGTTAAACTGATTTTTTTTGAGTAAATGATACTTTATTTCCATAAATACAGGAGTGACACCCATTCAAGGGTAGCTAAAAGAGGGGCTGGAGCCTTAAAGAAATGAGGCTTGCAGAGGGCACCCCAATACTGAGCATAGAGACTGGGGGAATCCCCAAACCTGAGATTAAACTGATTTTTTGACATAAATTCAGTTTTGTTATATGCTACATTATTTCTACATTGCTAAATAGATTGTGTTAATAATTTAACAGTGTCCATCTAGAGCCATTAATGAGGTTACCTTGTAATTCTTCTTTCTTATACTTATTTTGTCTGGATTTCACTAAACATTATGACATTTTCATACCATATGATGAGAATGGGTATGTTTTCTTATTTTCTATGCTCTAGAATAATTTGTGTAAGATTAAAAATATTCCTTCCTGAATATCTGGTAGAATTCAGTAGTAAAGTCATGTGAAACTGCAGTGCTTTATTTTGTTTTATTGATGGAATAAATGATTGTAACTAGTGAACTTTAATAGTTATAAGTAGATTGGTCTGAGTTGGAAGACTATATTTGAAGACAAGATTTTCCAGAATTTTTTAAAAATTGCTGCCATCAGGAACTTGAGGATATTAAATTTATTTCTTGGCTTTTGTTTTGCTCAACCACTGACATAGATTAAAATCTATTTCTCCTTAAATATGCTTGGAAATTTCAGTGAAACCTTGTTTTATTTTCTCATAGGCAAAACATAGGTGCAACTCACCATCTACAGGTCTCCCTGGGTGTTGTGTTTGAAGATGTGTGTGAAACACTTATTATAATCTAATTTTTCTCAAAACACAGAGCAAGGGCTACAATTACCATTCTCTTCCCCTCAACTCCTGCTGTCCTTAGATGATTAAGATTCTTCTCATAAAATGTAGCAAATGACCTCAGAACAATTACAGCTTATGCTACCAATTTAGTTTTTTTAAGCCCTATGCATACCCCCATATTTCTTGAGAACTAAACACTATTCATTTAAGATGTTGTTTTCCCCCATCTAGATAGATTTCTAGGTGTCTATTTTTTTTTCTTTACAGCTGCACCTGTGGCATATGGAAGTTCCCAGGCTAGGAGTTGAATCTTAGTTGGAACCATGGCCTATGCCACAGAAACACTGCATCTGAGCTGCACCTGCAACTTATGCCACAGCTTGTGGCAATGCTAGATCCTTAACCCACTGAGTGAGGCCAGGGATTGAACCCACATCTCACACAATGTCAAGTCCTTAACCCACTGAACCACAATGGGAAATCCTTCTAGATAACTGTTCATCTGAATCTTAGAAGTGTTAGAAAACACATTTTGCAATTTCTAGAATAAGAACTTATACTATTTTATGAAGACACTCTTAGATATTCTGTTAACTAATTTTCATTTCAAAATTTTATACAAATGCTTATAGTTGACATTTTCCTATATTATTTTTTCCCTGTGCTTTTTAAATCTATTTAATAATCAGAGTTACGGAATGAGTTGAGCAAATTTCTTCACTTATCTCTTAAAATAAACTCTATTTTCTAATCCTTGGAATTTTAATCACTATTTGGATCTAGAACATTTTTGTGTAGCAAGTTATTTATATACATTTCAAATTAAATACCTATAGGATTCCTCCTATATCTTGAGGAATTCAGCAACCCTAGATAGTAACAAATTCCTGGGGGAAGAGTTGATATGATATTCTAACTATGACCACTTGCATGGATTAATATTGAAAGCAGTTTTTCCAGGGTGGGGTAGAATATCCCTGAACCACAGGTAAGGGTTAAATACCCCAAATTGCTGAACCTGAATCCACAGCAATTCTATTAACAAGTTCCCATGGACAGCTCCTTTCTGAGCACTTTTAACCTCTGACTGATTCACTTAATACAAGAGCTTAGACAATGGACTTGCTGGCAAACATGCCCCTCTTACTGCAGCCCCTCCCTCACCCCTCCCCTTTTCTGAAGTGACATCACCTGTTTGCCTCATGTGGTGTTTGGCTTCTGCTGTTTTTCCTGGAAATTCCCCATTTTATCTGGGTTCAGAGCCCTCCTTCTTCCCCAAGAGAGGCAGTCCCACTCTTACTCTCTATTAGTTTATCCTGATTTTTGTTTTGTGTGTGCATGTGCATATGTGCGTGTGTATGGGTGTACCCTCTCACTCCTACTCATCGCTAGCTACACAACTGGGGTTTTAGGATAGAATGCACCAAAATTACTGGTAAATTTTGCTTAAGGGCTTCATATTTTACTGAGGCTAATAACTAAAATGCAAATGTAAGAGATGTGATGGATCCCCAGATTACTAAATACAGTTTTTTCAGTATGTGATTAAAAAAAAATCTCTGTAGTTCACTTATATTGCTTTACAAATTTTAGATGGAAAACAGGCTGGAAATCTGACAGGAATAAACTTTCACATAGTTTTTTTCACTCTGTAACTGGCAAGATCAGAAATGCCATGAAAAGTAGACTGTCGCACAGTATATGTTCTGCTTCAGCTGGTTTCTGAATTCATGCAGACACGTTGTCATATGCCTGCATACATAAAATCACATTCTCAAAAGCCGAAGGGGAAAAGAGCAGGGGAAAGAAAGCTGCATTCAATTAGTCCAGACTTTGTCCAAAAATTAATTGATATGAGATATTAGCTCCTGTTAATGTAATCTTTTTTTCATTTATAAAGGGAATAATGAAATGACCGGGAATGTATTTTCTAACTGCTGTTTCCATTCTTTATAGTAAAATTATCCAAGCCAACTTAAATTTTAGATAAAATGCAAAATCAGTTTTTAAATAGGTGAAAGCGTATTAAGAAATTCAGCTTCTGGAGTTCCCGTCGTGGCGCAGTGGTTAGTGAATCCGACTAGGAACCATGAGCTTGCAGGTTCGGTCCCTGCCCTTGCTCAGTGGGTTAAGGATCCGGCGTTGCCGTGAGCTGTGGTGTAGGTCGCAGACTCGGCTCGGATCCCACGTTGCTGTGGCTCTGGTGTAGGCTGGAGGCTACTGCTCCAATTCAACCCCTAGCCTGGGAACCTCCATATGCCGTGGGAGCAGCCCAAAGAAATAGCAAAAAGACAAAAAAAAAAAAAAAAAAAAAAAAAAAGAAAAAAAAGAAAAAAGAAAAAGAAATTCAGCTTCCATGCTACTTTAGCTTTTAGAGAATTAAGATATACATAGAGAAATAGCCTAATACCAATATATCACTGAAGTCCCCACCTCATTTCATTTTATTTTACTCTTGGCACAATTAGGTCTAACTAGCACAGTTCATGTGTTTTATGGAGCAGTGAACTGGTAGCATATGAGAGAATCATGACCATTACTGCTGCTGTTTCTGACAGAGTGGGATGATAATAGGCCAGTCTTCTCTCTTGACGACTCCTGCCTGACCAGAGAAGATGAGGTAGAAGAGGAATTGAATCATTTTAAAAGATGCATTTGTGCAGAATGAAGAGTGAACTATCAATTGAGTTGTACTTGACAGAAAATGACACTTTTGACTTTGGGCATCTTTTTAAGAATAAGAACAAAGTTATATTTAATATCTTCTTGATTTCATTCAATGAACATTGAATTTTCCCAAACGTATATCAGAATAAATGGTATCTTGGTGTCAGTATCATTATCATAGAAAGCAGAGACTATAAATACACTTAAGCTAATTTCTGGGATTGGATTTCCTTATATGAAGGTAATATAACTGACAAAGCACAGAAGTATTCCCACAACACTGAATTACAAAGACACAGGAAAATACTCAAATTCCCAAATACAATTTAAAATACTTGCCAATTAAACTCTTATTTCATAAGGTAGTGGTGAAAACACAGGCTCTCTCTCTGTGAAATATCATTAATGCTATTTACGTACCTATGTTTTTTTACCTTTTCAGTATGAAAAATACATCTTCTGATAAGCCATAAAATAAATTACCATGTTCTATTTTTGTTTTATTAGGGCTTTGGAATTCTACTCGCTTTACTAAATTTCCCACTGTCTCAGCATTTTGGTTTGGATTCTGTTTTTGTCAATAAACAAAATATTATATTATTTTTCAATTATTTCTCTTTTGATGTTAATTAAACATTCTATTCATGTCAAGAACCATAGATGTGTAATGGTAGATATTAAGAGATACTGAATCAGTAGTTAATTGTTTTACGGTGATAATCATTTATGGTTTAGGATGGTTTCAGATTATGCGTGGTCAAATCCATAAGAAGAAGACTAATTTAAATTTATATGTAACAAGTGAAGTTTTTTTTCTGTCAGTGAAAATTTGTTATAAAACCAAAATAGGATTTTTAATCACCAAATAATATTGGAGTTAATCTGAGTAGACTTGATTGTTGAACCCATTATATCTCTATCTATATATATATGTCTGTCTGTCTATCTAGCTGGGTGAAGTGGGTTGAGGGGCATATGTGTGTATGTACTGATGCTGTGGATTCAGAAATAAAGAATGATTAATTTTTTTTCTTTAAAAAAAAGTTTAAATCCCTTTGTAACAAGCCTAGGCAGTCATTAATGTCCTCAAGTTATGCCCTTCACTTGTGTGGAGAGATTTGATAAGAATTTAAAATTTCTAGTTTAAATATTCTAAGATATGGAGGGGATAGAGACAGGCATCAAGGGAATGAAAAAAGTTGCAATCTGAAAGTGTTTTCTCAGTATTCCTCAAAGAGAAGTAGCACCCAGGGCTCTGTAAAAGCTGCAAATGGGTGTCCCTTATGTGTGGTAGGGTTTTAAAAGTATGTGTAAGCCTTCAGAGGCTATACTCTTGAAAATAGCTATAATGGGCCACTCTTATCAAGGATAGGACAACTGTAACCAAATATCATAGGGGCCTGTGTGGAGAGCAGAGTTGAAGCAGCATCTGTGATGGAGAGCTACAGAAGTAGGTGCATGTATCTCTCATACATCCTTTTCCTGGTAATGCATATGCTCCAGAGGAAAAAAAAATGTAAAAACAATCAATACTCTTAAAGCCAGTCTTTATCAGTGTAGGGCAGAACTGCACTTAAGTTTATATTCTAAGATAAATGATCTTTATACAATCAATATGCTTCCTTTCTTCCATTTTATCAGTTTTAGAAGAAATGCCTCTTTCTCCATTTGAGACTAGCTTGTGACCTTTATCCATTCCTTTTATTCTAATTTTCATCATAACTAATTGCTTCTCCCCCTTCCTTTCCTCTTATCAATGTTTTCTTTCAATAATAAAAAGTGAGACCCTTTCAATAATAAAAAAAAAGCTATGAACATCCTGAAATATCTCATAATCTTTTTTTTTAAGCCTCCAACTCATCTCAGGGGCTGGATTATGAATTGCTTTTGTTTTTAAGCTTATTTTATTGTGCCTTGCTGTTTCATCACAGAGATTAAAGCACACACTATCTCATGATTTCTTTTTAATCCATTCTACCATTCAATGTCTTTATTTTACATTCCTTGCATACACTAGCAAATGGTTGATTATACATAATTCCCTGTTAAGGGGGATTCATGTCTA
The DNA here is from genome assembly GCF_000003025.6 of Sus scrofa. Classification (NCBI taxonomy): domain Eukaryota; kingdom Metazoa; phylum Chordata; class Mammalia; order Artiodactyla; family Suidae; genus Sus; species Sus scrofa. Next base: position 95,344 of record NW_018084788.1, read on the forward strand.
TTTCCTAAGAATTGGCAACTGACCATGGCTGATTAATTTGATAATAGCTCAGCCCAGAATATTCCTTTATTTGTATTCATTATGATAGTGCTACTCATCAGCTTATATGTATGGTTTATATTTACTGGTATATGTAAACCTAAACCCTTTATCTTTCAAACTGAAAACAACAACTATTAGATCTTCCATACTGACAAATATAAAATTTTAATGTTAGTTCTGTAATCATGCATTTTGCCAAAATGTGCTAAAAACATTTTTCCTTTGCTTAAAATTCATTAATAAAATTATGCAGTTAGGGAGCCTTTCAAAGCTTTAAAGCACATTTAAAGTCAATTCAGAAATAAAGTCAGAGGATTTTTTTTTTTTTGCTTTTTTTTCAGGGCCATACCTGCTGCATATATGGAGGCTCCCAGGTCAGGGCCGGAATCCAGGCTGTAGCTGCTGGCCAGATCCAAGCCATGTCTGTGACATACACCACAGCTAAAGGCAACGAGCAGTGAGTTGTAAGGCCAGGGATCAAACGGCACCCTCATGGTTCCTAGTTGGATTCATATCCACTGAGCCACAACAGAACTCCAAAAGTCAGAGGATTTTTAAAAGACTTTATGGAAGAAACTCATAACTCATCAATTGATTTGTCTTTTTTTTGTTGTTGTTGTTGTTGCTATTTCTTGAGCCGCTCCCATGGCATATGGAGGTTCCCAGGCTAGGGGTCCAATCGGAGCTGTAGCCACCGGCCTACGCCAGAGCCACAGCAACTCGGGATCCGAGCCGCGTCTGCAACCTACACCACAGCTCTCGGCAACGCCGGATCGTTAACCCACTGAGCAAGGGCAGGGACCGAACCCGCAACCTCATGGTTCCTAGTCGGATTCATTAACCACTGCGCCACGACGGGAACTCCATCAATTGATTTGAATACTAAATACATTATTCTTATTATATCCTCTATTTTGTTATGCTTCAGAATATTCCATTTTATCTCATGGGTAGACAGAAAATTACCAGGCACTATTCTTCTTGAAATTTGCTGTCATTCTTCAGTGGAAGGTTAAAAATATAAACATATATATATTTCATATAAAAATTATGATTTATGGACACTCTCCAACAGCATTATTTTGCAATTGAAAAAAATGTTGTGAAAGTTCCCATTGTGGCTCAGCAGTAATGAACCCAACTAGTATCCATGAGGATGTGGGTTCAATCCTTGGCCTCATGCAGTGTATTAAGGATCCCATGTTGCTGTGAGCTATGGTGTAGGTCACAGACACAGATCAGACCCCATGTTGCTGTGGCTGTGATATAGGCCAGCAGCAGTAGCTCCGATTTGACACCTAGCCTGGGAATGTCCATAAGCCACGAGTGTGGCCCTAAAAACAAAAAAGAAAGACAGAAAGGTAAAGATTCTCTTCTTTTACTACCTCATTTTTTTCTATCATTCCACTAAGTCATCTGAGCATGTGACTGCCACATATGAGCTTGAATTACATTATCCCTCGTGATTGACAGCAAATGGTTGAAAATCTGTTTTGAATAACACTGTAGATAGGTGTGAAAAACACACTAATCATCATGACAATAATTTGTTCTTGAGTAGGATTAGAATTTTAATCTTGTTTTATTGAACGTTCAGATTTGCTGGACATATTCTGTTTGATGAACAAAAAGATATGAGCGATAGTTAACCGTTATACCTGCCTGACAATAGTTATTAGAAAATATGCATATTTGGTTAGTGAGAGCTCAAAGAAGGCTGCTGATCATGCATAAATTTATAGCATGAACCACTAGGATAATCAAAGAAAAATTCAATTTTTATAAATACTAGACCATGCAAAGCAAAAGTTCTGCAAGGATCAATGTCTACTTAGTGAACTAAGGAGCAAATCAATTATTTTATTTTAGAAATGTTGAGACACCTTTTATGTATAGCACATGTCCACAGTTCCTTGTCTAAATCTCTTAAATCTCAAAAGTTCTAGGGACAAACATAGTCTTATGGTCTATTAGTGGAAACCCTGTGTGAGTTAGCATAAATTGTAAATTTATGCTTTTTATGTATTTCAGTATGATTACATATATGTTTTGTTGAAAACATGTTAACATATGTTAAAGTATGTTTATTTATGGTTTTCTCCAAACTTGCTGGGACTGCCTGTACTCATTAATTTTATAAGTCTGAGAATTCTAAATTCTGCAAGCCATGTGCCCTGAGAGGTTTCTGATAAGTAACTATTGATATGAACACCAAGAAACACAAATTTATATACCTTCTGTCCATTTTGCAATGGCTCATTTATTCAAAAATAAGTAAATGTCTCTGTAATACTATGTCTAACTGTATTGGCCGTAGTGACTATAAATTTCCATACATCCCAGTAAGCTGGCATCGAACACAAAACTTTCAGCCCCTTCATATAATACCAATCACTTGGCCAAAATGCTACTGGCTTATATCAATGTCCTTGATAATTATTAATTTGGTTCCTTTCACTCCCAGATAGGACATGATTCTGATTATAAATTAAATGTCTTCTTCTTCCTTCCATCCTCTAGACCCTTCATTCTCTCAGCCTCCCTACCTCCAAATCGATGGCTGGGAAAACCCCACTCTTCTTTCAGGTACCCCACATCCAGGAAGCAGCTTAGGACTGGGTGGTCATACGATGAACTGAGGGGAAAGGGGTCCAATGTCAATCTATATATTAAATACAAGCCAAGTTATGTGTGGTTCTTTTTAAGATAAAAAGTAAAAGTGAATAGGAACTCGTGGATCACTGTGAGCTTCACCGTAGGACATAGGTTTGGGGAAGGGCCAAGTGGAAGAAGGTAATGGGCAGAGAATCAGAGGCACAACATTCTGTGCCTGAAATGGGGCTGCCTTCTGACTGTTATGAGTATGAGTTTTCCTTATATGTTCTTGAGCACATTTTAGTGCATTTTTATCATACACCCCTTGAATTTAAGTGTAGGTAAGCCAAGTTTCCCCTGTAGTCCAACAAGTCAATTTGCTTTCAAAGCATATTCCAAGACACCCTGTCACCTTTTACTTTATTCTCTGTGTCTATATGTGTGTTGAAGAATATAAGATATACTTAGGTTCTGTGAAAATATACATATTTTATTTAGCTGCATGTCAATTTCCCAGCAATTGTTATTCCCTTACTATCACTGTCATACTAACGTTATACTCTATTTTGTGGTAAATATTGCATTACCAGTTTTTTGTTACAGCAAAACAATCTTGACAATTATTAGAGTGATTTTAATTATTTCACTTTTTTTCTACTTTTTGTTTGTTAGGAGGGAAAAAAAAATTTAGGGCTGCACTTGTGGCATATAGAAGTTCCCAGGCTAGGGGTTGAAGCTGCAGCTGCTGTCCTACACCATGGCCATGGCAATCTGGGATCTGAGCCACAACTTGTGTCTTTGACCTATGCTTCAGTTTGCAGCAATGCCAGATTCTTAAACCACTGATCAAGACCAGGGATCAAATCTGCATCCTCATGGATACTAGTTGGGTTCATAACCCACTGAACCACAACAGGAACTCTCATTAGGAAGGAATTTGGTCCTATGTAAAGGTAATTTTTTTCTTAGCAAAATATTTGTTTCTACTAAAACTTTATAGATTTACCACCTCTCCCCCAATTAACTTGAAATCAACCTGCCTTGGGCAGATATATACTGTTTACTTCTGTTCTAGTTCAACCTTATCAAGTGTAACAGATATTTGTTACACGGATCTGGAAGAATGCCCCCAACAGATTTGAGTGAAAAGATGAGCAGTCAGAGGAGGTTTAGAAATTATATAATAAATAATATCTTCATGACCTTTAGAAACATCACCTACCAATTAAATCATCACTTTGTGACTTCTGAAGTTATGCCAAAGTAACTTCATGTACATAGGAAGTTACCTTAAGACAGCACTCACACAAGTAGGGAAAAGTTTTCAAATCGAGTTATTGCCCTGATTTCTGTTGAAGAACTTAATTTTTTTGAGAAAACCACCTCAATTTATTTTGATAGGACTTCCTAAAATCTATCTTGTTAAAAATCATGGACTGCTTAAAATACACCATCCGTTCATGGCATACAAAATTCTTTAGAGGAAATATATATTCTTAATATATAAAAGAAAATCATGGACTTGGAGAAAAGACTTGTGGCTGCCTGATGGGACAGGGAGGGAGTGGGAGGGATCGGGAGCTTGGGCTTAAAGATCTTTTTAATATATATTGCTAGCTTTTAATTTTATTATGCTCCTTTGTAGACCACATAGGACACCAAAAAGATTTTCTCTGATGGCTGTTTGCTGTACAGACTTTCCTGTTTATGTTCCATTCGCACACTGAAGCTAAGTCAAGTGTACATACGTAATTTGAAGAGTGAATTCAGTGCTTGTTCAGGCTGAAAGCTGTATGCCTTTAGATAAGAGGGAACAAGGAACAGGAAAAAAAACAACTTTGCAAGTCACCTTCTGTTTGCTAATGCAATATGTTTAGTTAAATAACACTTATTATGACTTTTCAGTTTCAAATTAACATAAAAATACAAAGAAGCAATATTTATAGAATATTTTTCAAATATTGATTTGCCTGATGTTATTTATTTTTACCATAAGTTTTGAAAGACGATCTACTAATAACTGCTAGGGATGAAGAAAATAAGATTTCACTCATATTTCTATTTAAATGCAGAATGCATAAAACAATATATTTATTAAGATAAAAATGCTCTGATAAGAAAGTAGTAGTGTAGCTTAGAAGAGAAAAGTTTACAACTAGAATCAACCAATAAGTTTTTTATTCAGTGCCTAGTGAACTGGACATGACATTCTGTTCTTTCATCATTTCACATTTTCCACATGCAAAACAAATATTGAGGAGGGTAAATCCATAATATATTTTAAAACAGAGTTGAAACATTTGGACCTTCCCTGAGTGACATTAACTCCAAACAATGGTTATGTCAAGAGCTCAAGATGTCCCTTCCTTTTTCTACTGTAGATTAAATGAATGCCTGTATTTTTAACAACAACTACAGTAAAGTTGAGGCTATTTTAATCATCAATCAATAAATAAAACAGTTATTTAAGTTGCTTTGTGCAACACAAGTGTATTTAATAGCAAATTTGACTATAATTATTATAGCAAATCAGTACTCCTAAACAGTAAGGAAGAATTCTGATTATTAATTTGTCACACTTTTTTTTTTAATCAAGAGGAAACCAGAATTTCATGGGACTGTCTTTCAAGACTAAGAAGATACTAATAAAAATGTACTTAAAAGGGAGTTCCCATTGTGGCACAGCAGAAACAAATCCAACTAGTATCCATGAGGATGTGGGTTCAATCCCTGCCCTTGCTCAGCTGGTTAAGGATCTGGTGTTGCCCTGAGCCATGGAGTAGGTCACAGATGTGGCTCAGCTGGTGTTGCTGTGGCTGTGGTGTAGGCTGGCAAGTGCAGCTCCAATTTGACCCTAGCCTGGGGGCTTCCATATGCCATGAGTGTGGCCCCCCCCAAAAAATAATAAACATAACTATACAGCAGTAATTGAGGGCTGATTTCAGAATACCAATTGTGCAAATATGTATTCCCAGTATAATTTCCTAACCACCCACCTGTAATCTCTATTTCCTCAGGTTGAAATGGTAACATTTTGAGATACACACACACACACACACACACACACACACATCCTATTTGGATAAAAGGATGAATTTTGACTCTATTTGTAAATCCATTTAACACTGTCAAAGACAATTTTCTCTTTGGGACAGTTGTAAATCTTGTCCCATTTTCAAAATTCCTTGCTACTATCAATTAAATTACACAGGTACATAAAGCAAATTATTACCACCAACACCACCAACAAAGTTATTCCTATTTTCACTCCAAACCAACAAAATTATTACACGTATTTTCTCTCCCAACCAGGGTTTAAATTAAGTGTTACCTTTCATATCTTAAATGTAATGGCAGGTAGAAAACTGACAAGATCCAATTTGCTTTAAAAAGACTGTATAATAAAGTGTGTGGGGTTTTTTAAAATGCAGATGAGGAAAGACACTTGATATAGAATCTAAATTAGATTAATATTAATAAGCATTCTGTTGTTTTCTTTTTGTAGTTTGTGGTTCTAGGCGGATAAATTATTTTCTGGTATTCACACCAATGTGAAATCCAAGTGACATTTCAGGCCATAATGTAACCCTTAATAATCACATAAAACATTGTACCCCTTAACAAATACTGAGCTGAAAAGTATCATTAGGCCGATGCTATATATGGCTCTATTTTTCATCTTTGTACAAAGTTGATAATAAATGTTTTACAGGCTTACATACAAAATGCACAATAATGATGTCATGGAACACATCAATGTTTTTAACAGAAGGTGATTTCTAAAAAAGAGAATATATATTTGTGCAGGAAAACATAAGAGGCAGATAATAGGGCTCATTAAATGTTGATCTCTAGAGGTCAGGAATTATGTCATAACACCTTTATGATTTATCTCCCTTAGTACCTATCATTGTTAAGTAAAATTCCAAGGCTGAAAGGGACCTTAACTCACACATTTAATAATTCTAATATTTTTACACATTCTTAACTGATCATAAATCCATAGCTTAAAACATCTCTGGACATGGTGAATTCAGTGTGTGCTAAAGAAGTGTATCTTTATTCCCATGGCAAAATGCATACTTAATATGTCTTTTGAGTTAAATGAAATACTTCATTCACTATAAAGTTATACTAACATCCTAATCTATTGGAAAGAGGACATCTATGAAAGTCACAAATTCCCTCATGGGTTTTTGAGGATTTTCTGTTTAAGATTCTTACATCCTTTCTCTAAATATTTTAACTATTTCAAAGAGCCAGAAAGAGAGAGAGAGAAACTGGCATTCTGTCTTGACCTATTGATCCTTTTAAATGCATCTGAATGGAACTCAGGTCCACCAAATTTTCTTTTTTAATGGAATTAATGGACTTTAAAAAAGAGTTACCAAAGGTTTCAAGTCACTCCCTATCTTGTCTTTAACTTGATACTGATGCTGTGGAATAACTAAATAATAATGTTCAGATCATTTAAAAAAATCAACAAAGACTGTGAGTTACCATAGCAGTTAGAATAAGATCATCAATGAGCTAATTACTACCTAAAAAAATTTGGAGGGCTTCCCATCGTGGCGCAGTGGTTAACGAATCTGACTAGGAACCATGAGGTTGCAGGTTCGGTCCCTGCCCTTGCTCCGTGGGTTAACGATCCGGCGTTGCCGTGAGCTGTGGTGTAGGTTACAGACGCAGCTCGGATCCCGCGTTGCTGTGGCTCTGGCACAGGCCGGTGGCTACAGCTCCGATTAGACCCCTAGCCTGGGAACCTCCATATGCTGAGGGAGCGGCCCAAGAAATAGCAAAAAGACCAAAAAAAAAAAAAATAATAATAATAATAAAAATAAATAAATAAATTTGGAGAAATATTACTGTTATAAAGAAACACTGAAACACAGAGTATTTAGTCAATGGTCAGACCAATAAGATTAAGTACTCTCGCTAGTATAGAGGAAGATATGTCCTTTCCAGCTAGTAGTCAAATCTAACTATCTCCAAAGTAATAATAAAATATGTCTCTTACCTTCCTGCAACTCTTCTCTTTTCAAGTATCTGCTAGGAAGGTTGTAACTATTGACCAGAAACTGATCACAAGAAGCTGAAAAAGGAAGAGTTCACTGTGGTCATTTTTTAAATGTAAAAATTGCAACATTGTAACACTTAAAACCTTGAAGTAAAGCTATCACATGCATTTGTATCAAACAAAGACCTATATATCTATTAATTTAAAAACAGAAATTAGGAAAAAGTTTATAGAACACTTCCACTGGAGTACAAAGAAAAGGTTTAAAGGGGGTCTTATTCAGAAGGTAGCAAACTCTGTGGGGTGTGGAAAACTTGGTGTTTTAAATTAATTATATATCTTTCAGAACCACTTAGATTATTTTTTAAATTAAATACTGTCTTACAAATTGGAAATAACGTTTAAGGGAAGATTACTATTGAATGCACATAGGGAGGCAGAGTATATGCTGATGGAAAGATAACACTATGGGTCATTTTTTAAAAAGAATATTTTAGCGCTCAGCATTTACAATGTCATTCCTGTAAACTCTGCCAAGATGAAAGTCTTGAAAATTTGAATGCATGCCTCTGTCTCAAGAAAATGAGTTAAGCATCAGAGCTTTCTGTTTGCTACAACGTGAATTTTTAATACAAAGTTCAATCACAGCTTTTTAGAGATGTGACAGGCTAATCTAATTGAAAAATTAACAATATTCTTTTTGCCATTTCTTGGGCTGCTCCCACGGCATATGGAGGTTCCCAGGCTAGGGGTGGAATCGGAGCTGTAGCTGCCAGCCTACACCAGATCCACAGCAATGTGGGATCCAAGCCATGTCTGCAACCTACACCACAGCTCATGGCAATGCCGGATCGTTAACCCACTGAGCAAGGCCAAGGATCGAACCCGCAACCTCATGGTTCCTAGTTAGATTTGTTAACCACTGAGCCACGATGGGAAATCCCAACACTATTCTATTTTCATACATGTAGATTTATCAGAATCAATGAAAGAAATTTTTTTCTCCCTCTCTTAAGAGAATAGTCATGGTAACAAATCCTAACATTCTTGTCTTTTCCTGACTTTTTGTGCATCAGGGAAGTGTTTAAAACCATTTTTTTTCTTTAAGATCTAAACTAGGACTTTTGAATTTGAACAGGAAACCACACACACATATATACAGAGAGAGAGAATTTTGTAAAAATAGTTTTCTACACAATTGTGATTTAAATGTCCTTGGTAAAGTTCAGCTTCCATCATTCCCTGTTGTATGACAGCTTTTGAGACTGTGATGTGATGTGGGTTCATGAATGAGCAACAGAAAGTCAAAGTCTTGTGACAAAGAGCAAGAAACCCAAAAGAGGGAAATGGTTCTAACTCAGAAAGCATGGATTCCCACAAACTGGGAATGTGCAATGGGCGAAGTAGATCTTATGCCTTGTGTAGACAGAGCACTGCAGAATTGGAGGACCCACACAGAGTTGACTGGATGTGTATCCAGACACTGAACACTGTCCTCATATGCAGGGCAGCTGGGTGGTGCTTGCCGGGGAGGGCGGTATGCACAAGTATTTCTTGAGCTCCCCTATATATCCCAGCCTCCCTTGCAGTGAGGCTGGAGCCTGGTCTGTTCAAGGACTTTGAGGGACAATTATTTGCCACTTTTGAGGCTAAGAGCTATTGTCCCTCCTACATCTTTTTCTCTCCTTGCCTGTACTGCAACCTCAAACTACATGTTCCACAAGGTGCAATTACAAGTTGAAGAAGAGCTGTCAGACTCATATCAGGACTTATAGGACTAAGAAATACAACTGCAAAAAATCAGTCCACCCAGACTTCAGGACCTATTTGAAATGACATCTCACATTTGTTATCTGGATCAATATGTCTTTATTTATATGGAACATATAGGCTTGAACAATAATCTTAACTGTGTACAAAGTGACATGGTGCCCATAGCCCTTACCCCCAAATTTAATACTGAATAAGTGTGGAATTCCTTGACAATCTCAAGGGAGGGGAGAGATTACCTTCCCCTATAACAAAAGAATTGCTTAAATAGATAGGATATACCCTGAATCCAGGCTCATATACTTTTAAACTATGGGGAAATTATTACTTAGTATTTGAGGATGTGCTTTGTTTGTTTGTTTTTGTCTTTTTGCCATTTCTTGGGCCACTCCCATGGCATATGTAGGTTCCCAGGCTAGGGGTCAAATCAGAGCTATAGCTGCCGGCCTACACCAGAGCCATAGCAATGCAGGATCCAAGCCATGTCTGCAACCTACACTACAGCTCATGGCAACACCAGATCCTTAACCGAGCAAGGCCAGGGATCAAATCCGCAACCTCACGGTTGCTAGTTGGATTTGTTAACCACTGAACCATGATGGGAACTCCAGGATGTCATTTGTTTTAGAAAATTATTTTTGAGGAAATCACTATCATCATAAATATAGTGATATCTAATGTCAAACCACTCCTATTATTTCTATGACTATGAAAAGATCAGATATATCAGTGATACTAAAAATAATATGACAGGAAAACCTGATGGGAAATTGATAATATTTCATTTTCTTAGATGTAGACTTATCAGAAAACAATGAGAGGACTAGAGAGAAATGTTTCCTTTCTAAGATAAAAAAATATGGATATTTGAAGAGTCAAGTGATGTATCATTAAAAAAATCACTGTGGTGAAATAATTTAGACAATAAATCCTATTTTTTCTAATATAGGCACTGTGGCAAGATATATATATATCTTCTGTATATATACACACATGATTTTTCTTACACTGATAAGTGATTATATGAATGAAATACCTCAAGTTTTTTCTGGATTAAGGATTCTAGATTGAATACACCTTGAGATTTTGGAAAATTTCTGAATTCCATAGGATGGTAGATGTAGATATACATGACTAATGCCAACCCTGAATGGTGTGGGTTGGTTCTATTGTATATATTTTTATTTTTAATTAGGTAAAATTTTAGTGAAATGCACAGATTTTAAGTGTAAATTCTGAGTCTTGACAACCATATACACATGTCCAACCAACATAACAATCAAGTCCATAAAACATATTCTCAACTATGTACCTGTGTGCACAAAATACAACTATGTGTGTATACATATATGTGTTCTGTGTGTATGCATGTACACATAATATGTGTGTGTGTGTAAGTATGTTAGTACTTGGAGAGCTAAAATAAAATTAGAAGCTAGTTTGTTAGGCACATTAATTAACCTCTTACTAAAAGGAATTGCCATGTCCTACATGCACATATGACCCAGCAAACCCACTCCTGGGCATATATCCAAACAAAACTTTCATTGAAAAAGATATGTGCACCCATGTGTTCATTACAGCACTATTCACAATAGCCAAGACCTGGAAATAACCTAAATGTCCATTGACAGATTAATGGATTAAGAAGATGTGGTGCATATATACAATGGAATACTATTCAGCCATAAAAAAGACAAGACAATGCCATTTCAGCAACGTGGATGGAACTAGAGACTCTCACACTAAGTGAGGTGAGTCAGAAAGAGAAAGAGAAACACCATATGATATCACTTATATGTGTAGTCTAAATATATGACAGAAATGAACTATTTACAAAGCAGATATGGATCATGGACATGGAGGGCAGACTTGTGTTTTCTATGGGAATGGGGGAGAGAGAAGGGCTGGTGGGGAGTTTGGGATTGACAAACTGTTATATTTAGAATGGGTGGGTGACAGGGTCCTGTTGTATAGCACAAGGAACTGTATCTAGTCTCTTGGGTAAGAACCTAATGAAAAATGAAAAAAATGGGTGTGTATGAGTGGGTGGGTTACCTTGCTGTACAGCAGAAATTAATGGAGCATTGTAAATCAAATATACATTAATAAAATTTTTTAAAATTACTTAATCATAACAATGATCTTTGAAGTTAAATTCTGTTATTACCCCATTTTATAAATGAAGAAAGAGAAGCAGAGTAAGGAAGTTCCCCAAGTCCCCAGACCTGGAACCCACTTAGTTCTGGTTGTGGAAGCAGAACACAAATCTCAGGTCTCTCAGGACCCAGAGCCTGTGCTCTTGGTTTCTGAGTCACATCTCATCCCTATTTCTAAATCACATTCTTCATTTAAAGAAACAAGAGGAGTTCCCATCATGGCTCAGTGGAAACAAATCTGACTAGTATCCATGAGGGCACAGGCTCAATCCCTGGCCTTGCTCAGTGGGTTAAGGATCCAGCATTGCCCAGAGCTGTGATGTAGGTTACAGACATGGCTCACACCTTGCTGTGGCTGTGGTGTAGGCCAGTGGCTGCAGCTCCAGTTTGACCCCTAGGCTGGGAACCTCCATATGCCACAGGTGTGGCCCTAAAAAGATGAAAGAAAGAAAGAAAGAAAGAAAGAAAGAAAGAAAGAAAGAAAGAAAGAAAGAAAGAAAGAAAGAAAGAAAGAAAGAAGGAAAGAAGGAAAGAAGGAAAGAAAGAAATAAGTACTCCTGTGTAATACATCTAATTTAGGTCTGGGATAGGGAAATTAAAAGATGAGCTTGAAACACTTTGAAAAGAAAGAAAAAAGAATAATAGTGACATGCCCAAAGGACATGAAAATCCATCAGAAAGGGGCTTTGCTGGTACATCTGTGACACTTTGAGCATGAAAATGAATAAAATAGTCATAGATAGTTACAGACAATGACAATTTGAATAAAAGAAAAACACATGGTTGGAGGGTATGGAGAGGACATTACTTGATTGCTGGCTGACCTCTGGCTGGACAAGAGCTACCTATGGATTCTCACCCCCTTCTGTCCTCAATTCTGCCTACTATTCTTTCTCTCTCTCTCTCTCTGCCTTTCTCTGTCTCTTTCTTGAAGTATAGTTGACTTACAATGTTATGATCAATTCCAGAGTACAGCACAGTGATTCAGTTATACATATACACACATCCATTCTTTTTTCAAATTATTTCCCATCTATATTATCACAGAATGTTGGGTGCAGTTCCCTGTGCTCTACAGCAGGTCCTCATTGGCCAATCATTCCACATACCTCAGTGTGCATATGTCAATCCCCAGACCCCATCCATCTCTCCCTCCACCTTGGTAACTCAAAGTTTATTTTCAAAGTCTATGAGTCTGTTTCTGTTCTGCAAATAAATTCACTGCCTACTATTCTAATACTAAGAGCTGTTTCAAGGATACAGCCTTGATAGAGTGAGGTGTTTTTGAGACCAACTGACTGAACTCGGTGAATGTGTCTCTATAAATTTTGAGGAGTTGGGAGTGGGGTAGGTACAGAGATCTACTTGTCCTGCACCCACCTAAGACAAGCCTCCTATATAAATAAGTTCCCTTGCTTATTGAACCTACCACCTACAAATCTGGAGAGATTTGACTCCTTTTTGTTTCTCTTCTTGCCTTCCATGCATTGGGACCAGTTTCAGATTTCAACTGGAAATTTCCAAACACTGCAAACCAAAACCCATATTATGAATTCTAATATGTAATATATATATGTGTGTGTATATATATATATATATCTTTTAATATATATATGTTAAGAAATAAACAAATGAGATTGAAGCAAAGTGCCATTTAGTAAATAGAAAAGACATAATGTATATCAGAATTGTAATGGATGCTAAAACTAGTGAATTAAAGTTTGAAAAGTTACAACATGTTACATAGATGAAAAGTATCTCTCAACAAACTATTTATTAATTATAAATAAGAAAAGAGTAGTTTTCCAGCATGGAAGACTAGTGGCTACTACCTTAAGTCTTGAAAATTTTTATCACTGTTTTGGGTCAAGCTGAAATCACATAATTCCTAATAAGATGCATTGTGAAGGACAAATCAGTTTATGAATATTCCTGAAAATTAAGTACCTGAATATAACGACAGTGCAATCCCACTTTGCAAAGTGTTTTACATAGTTACTGGACAGTACATGTCTAAATTTCCAAGGTTAGGAAGCACACAGACGCTGCTAAATATTATGAGAGTAAAAAGATTTGACAACTGATGGAAAAGCACAATGCTGGCTCAGAAGTAGCACTGTGAAAACCAACAGCTCTAAAGGACATTAGTGGTAGAATAGGCTCTGTTTGTGTATATGTTGTATATGATAGCAATGAATTATATCACTTCTCTTTAAATAAAACAAAAATGCATAATTCTATACTGATATATATTTGATATATATATATATATATGAGAGAGATTTAATTATACACATAGACATGAAAGAATAAATAAATGGTATAGAAGCTAAGTGGAAACAATTAACCAAATTTAATGTATTTAAATTATAAAGGATGCTAAAAATGAAAGTTTGATGAGAAATACAGCTGTAGAAACTATACATATTTATGTTCACTGATATGCTTTGTGTATTCTCAACTACTTACATGCATAAACATGTGTCTGTGAGTTGACTGACAATCTCAGTTGATACATTATATACAAATGCAAATAAACATAAGAAACTCAGTTCTATTTGTTGTCTGGACTATTTCTCCTCTGACTGTTCAAAATGTGTGGGGAGCCGAGGAGATGCAGGGACTCGAGGAAGGGACCTTTCCTGATGGCAGAAAAACCCGAAGGCAGGTTCCTAACCAAGGAAGGGAGCTCACCTGAATGGTGCAAGCTGAAGGTGGGCTTTTGGTCAGGATAGAAGCCTGTCTGTACAGTGAAAAACTGAAGGCAGGCTGAAGCCTGCCTGTGCAGTAAAAATCCAAGGGCAGGCCTCGGGTTACATGTGCTCATGTTGATGTTGATGGGGAAGAATTGGGGCTTTCCTGGGAAAACAATTGCTATGTTTGCACCAGAGAACATGGATTGTTTCTTGGGTGACCTAGTCTTTCCTGTTGTTTTATTTGTTATTCAGTTTCCTCAGTCTTTCCTGATTATTTATTTATTATTATTTCCCATTCTTATTTTCCTGTGGTGATTTGTGATTTAACAAAATTACAATAAAAATGTAATAAAAATTTCATTCTGAAGGACTTTCCCCTATTCAAATAATCCAACTTAATTAAAAACATAGTGTTTATCTACTAACTAGTTATACAGTAAACTTTAGAGTTAGGATTTTAATGAGGTTCATAGAAGTTAGACATATACTATTCTTGATCAAAAGAAACCTAGCTATGAGTTTTGTCCTTGATTTTAGAAGTTTTAAAGTGATAGCTAGTTAAGCTGATTTATATTTTCTTACACTGTTTCCCTGCCATAATGCTTTAAACATAAGCACTAGTCTAAAAACAAGATCTGCAAATGCCAAATTCTTGTGTCTGTGACCTTTTCAACTTGTAAAGACTGGCTGGCCAAGGGATGATTTGTACTGAGTCTCTGCCTTTCCGCATGATGTATTGTACCTAATTGCCCTTAAATTGCACTCACTAAATTTAGTTAAGGTAAAGATCTTAGAACATGATGTATAGCTGCTGTACCATGTAAAAGTTAACCAATGTACTTTTAACACGGTGATGTAATCTGTAGTTACAAACTGTCTATATAATCAACCACTTATGCCAATAAAATTTGAGCAGTCCAGCACCTGAAGGAAGGGACAAAGAGGCTGTCTCCATGTGCATTCACCGACACTGTCCGTCTCCTTCGGGATGTGCACTCCCTGGCTGCTGGAGCTGGACTCTGGCAAAAATGCATATGTTTAAGATAATTGTATTTGATGTGAGATGCTCACACATGCATTATTATTTAGTCTGAATTATTTTCTTCAGAATGAATCAAAATCCTGCCCAAGTTGAAGGTTTCAGCTTAAGCCATATCTGAGTCATGCCAATCAGAAAGGCAGTCTGGAAAATGTTGATACTGTGAATAGAGCCTTAATTTCATTGTTGAATAATTTAAAGGTGCTTATGCAAATATTTCTTAAATGGCACAATGAAATAAAACACAACCATTTTATTGTAGCTGGCAAGTTTATTCTCATAGACTATCTAGAAAAAAATTCAGGAATGAACAAAGAGAAAAAAAAAGCTGGTAGAATTAAATGTTGAGTTTCAGAATCATGCAGATTATTTAAGTATCTTTATCTAGAAGAATCTTTGAAATAACGAAAGCATTTATTCAGGAAAGTATTTTTTGGACTACTATTGGCATAGAAAACCAATCATATTTATATCAAGTTGTTTGAAAGAAAATTGATTATGTTCCATAATTTTTATAAACCTGTATAAAAAATTTTAAGTTAATTATTTTTCTGGACACTTTTTTACTATTTAAAAATTTATAATTCTCACCATCCTTATCTTACTGTAAAAAAAAATAGATATGTATATATACAAACATAAACATATGCACATATATGTATGTTTATGTAAACATCTCCATTTTTTAATTTAAATCTATGCCACAACAACATTTTGTGTCCTTGTTTAACATGGGTATTTTAGAGATTGGTGATATACGTTCATGAAATTAATTGTAACAATTAATTTCATTTAACTATTATCACATGGGTAAGACATATACATTTTCCTTGCATAAAAGGTTAAAGCATACGAGGAAAACAGATGATTTAATACTAGATATTCATTACTATTTAGTATTAAATTTTTGTGTGTTACTTTATTATTGCTACTAAGTTTTAATGTGGATCATAAAATTTGAAGCCAGAAGATAACCTGAAATAATTAATACTAAACTCTCAGTTATGTCCTTCTCAAGAATCCAGTGATGTCAAGGTTACTCCTTTTGGATGTCCAGACCCACACTTTGGGATGGGATGGGGTGGAGTGCAGAGGAGTCAAGCAAGGACATAGTCCAGAAACTGGAAGTAAGAATTTAATCCCAGTTAGCTGACTCTGCAAATAATGAAGGGCGGGTCTAAACTCAAGTACATGAAAGGAAGTTAAGAGGAAAATAAAATGGATGGTTAACTGAATCTGCAAAATATTAAATAACAATGAAAAAACTTAACCAAAAAAAAAAAAAGAAAAAAAGCTCTTGCTGCTCAAATTAATTATAGAATGTAAGAACTGGTTGGTAATTAGTGATGGAGAAAGCACTCAGAAAAAAAATAATGCCCATAATTCCAGAAATATTCCTGTTAACAAATGCCTGCCAACAACTTCAAGGATTATGTTGATGGTTGGGGTGTAAAAATAAATGGGAAATAAAGCTGTGTCCAGAAGACAAATTCTAGTTTCCCTTTCCACTTGCTATAGATCTGGCATCAGCTCTCTCAAAAGAGGAGGGTGGTACCTTTGCACCTTCCTCATGCTTATCCTGACTACCTACAGCACTGTTCTTTGAAGGAGCCCAGATGATGCTTACACATTTTTTCTTGCCATCAGTAAGAGAAGTGATGATTACATGCTATGCATTAGTTCAATCTCTTTTGTGTTGAGATGTTTAGAGTCTTGTCCAGTCCCTTTCAGAAAACTGGATTATCTGGTGTTCATTCCATACAGATGAAATTGAGAGCAAGCCATGTACCAAATGATGTCCAAGTAAAAGTATAAGTCAATATTAGGGTAAAATCAAAGCATATAACATCAGGATAAAAAGGTGGGAGGGTCCTAAAAGCAGAGGTTCACAGCCTCAGAACCAATGGAACAGGGAAGTAGGAAAGCTGAACCTGAGGAGATAAGGCCAGAACAAATAAGCAGAAAACAGATTTGTTCTTTTGGGAGGATTCATATTTCCTTTAAAGGCTTAGTGCAAAATAGACCAGTATAGAGAAATTAGAGATATTAAACTCAAATATTTGTGTGTGTGTTCTTCAGTTCATCCAAATATAAGCCCATTCAAACATTTCTGTGAACATTTATTATAGGTTGTTAAACAAGTGCTTCTTACTTCAACAGTGTATCTGCTTAAGTATATATAGAGCTCATCAATAGATTCCATCTTGTTTTCAATTCCTTGAAAATGTCTTATGGAACAAAATAGCTTTGGAAATTTCTATACAGTGCATTTTTAATAAAAATCTATCACTATTGTCATAAATCCAGATAGACTTTATAAATGAAATTTATTCAAATTATTTTTGTCCTTGTGAATTCATAGTTACAATCAATCAATGGACAAAATTACATTGAGAGCAGTAATCAGGCCTAAAATTATTAATGTGTGGTAATGATTTTTTTTATTTTATATGTCCTACATTTTCTTCCAAAGGGAAATTATATAAAGGTCACCTTTACTATCATGCTGTAGTAAATCCCACAGAGTGCTCACAAGTTAATTAAAATTTTACCCCTTTGGCTGTTAGTAAGTCACCTCTGAACAATATGGGTATAAAATTGTCTTACTTTATTTGTGTTTTATTTGATAAAACATGTTTTTGGTTTGTGTGATTTATAAAAGCTGGTGGGCCTAGGGAGGAAATAACCCATAAAAGAAGAAATCAAATAATATATGTATATTCCATTTTTAGACTTTTTATTGTTTTTCATATTTTATTGGTTCCCATATTTTCTATATTTTATTGTTTTATATTTTGACATTTACATTATTTTTGGCATTTTTTATAAGTGGGAAACTAAGCTTCCTTTCAAAGGTATGAAAAGAATATGAATGAGTTCATATTTTTCACACAAAAGTTTCCTGTGGTTATGGAATCTTATTTTCTAATAACATGTCTCATAATAACACTTTAATGTTACTCTGGGAATTTCTGAAATAGCACAAGGGAGACAAATCTGACTAGGAACCGTGAAGTTGTAGGTTTGATGCCTGGTCTCACCCAGTTGATTAAGGATTTGGTGTTGCCACAAGCTGTGGTGCAGGTTGCAGACACAGTTCGGATCCTGCATTGCTGTGGCTCTGGTATAGGCTGGCAGCTGTAACTCTGATTTGACCCCCCCCCCCAGCCTGAGAACCTCCATAAGCCATGGGTGTGGCCCTAAGAAGTAGCAAATAAGTAAATAAATAAATAAATAATGAAGTTACTCTGAAGGTATTTTAGTAACAAACAATATTAGATACAGATGTGGTGTGCAAGCTATACCAAGGCATACTGGGATACAAATTGTCATCAAAATTTTAACAGTGGAAGCTGCCACGTGTTGGAGGAGGAAGAGACAATTGACATGCTATTTGAAGAAAGGAATTTGCATGATAAAAACAGAATGAAAAGACTAAAATGATCTATAACAATGTGTTAAGACCATAGATGAAAAGAAATCTGTGGTTTTTAAGTAACTACAATCCATTGAGGTTGAATGAAGAGGATTATAGAAAACTTGAAGAATTTGGTAGAGTTAAAGACTTTTAGTTGGTTCCTAAACCAACTAAAATGGTTGGTGGAATGGATGCCCAACTAACAGGTCAGAAAAATCACCCATGGTTCTGTATTGAAAGTTGATTAGGGACAAAAAAATGCAGTGAAAGTGGTCAATAACAAAGACAATATGATATCATGTATATGTATAATCTAAATTATGGCACAAATACCAAAAAAAAAAAAAAAAAAAAAAAAAAAGGAGTTCCCATCGTGGCACAGTGGTTGACGAATCCGACTAGGAACCATGAGGTTGCAGGTTCGGTCCCTGCCCTTGCTCAGTGGGTTAACGATCCGGCGTTGCTGTGAGCTGTGGTGTAGGTTACAGACGCGGCTCGGATCCCGTGTTGCTGTGGCTCTGGCGTAGGCCGGTGGCTACAGCTCCGATTAGATCCCTAGCCTGGGAACCTCCATATGCCACGGGAGCGGCCCAAGAAGTGGCAAAGAGAAAAAAGACAAAAAAAAAATAATAAATAAATAAATAAATAAATAAATTATGGCACAAATGAACCTCTCTACAAAACAGAAACAGACTTTGGGGGGAGGGAATTAGATGGCCTGGGAGTTTGGGGTTAGTAGATGCAAACTATTACATTTAGAATGGATAAGCAACAAGGTCCTACTATATAGCATAGGGAACTATATCCAATCTCCTATAAAAGACCATGATGGAAAAGAACATAAAAAAGAATATATATGTGTATAGAATCACTTTGCCATACAGCAAAAATTAGCACAACATTGTAAATCAACTATAGTTAATCAAAAAAAAAAGAAAAGATAAAGAAATCTATCAACCTCTATGGATGAGAGCTGGTGGAAGTTGGTTGGATCATGGAGGTGATGGTAGGTGTGGAAGGAAATAGAGGGAATCAATTTAGGTAGTCTTAATTGAGCCACTGCATGGATTAAGATGTCATTTACTAAGGCTGGAAAGGATAGAAATTAAGAAGTCTGTTCATGAGCCTAAGTGTTGTGAAAAATTCTGTGATGTTTGTAGGGCAAACACTGAAGATATTAATTAGACTTGCATGGACAAACAAATTTAGATAAATACAGATATAGACAAACAGATATACAGTATAATTTAGGACAAAATTTTTAAAATATAATAGTGTCCAACATTAAAAAGCATTGATATATGTTTATCAAAGCACCATTAAAAGCATGAAAGAACATATCCAAAACAATGGGTTTGTAAGTAGAGATTTAAAGAGCCATAAATCAATTTTAAAGTGTTGTTGATCCAATTTTAAAATGTAATTGAGTGTTAAATGCTAGAAAAGGTACAGAGAAAGTATGGGTATGCATATAAACTTGTACATTAATTGGAGCATTCCTCACAACCTAAATCTTACTCATACTACCCTGAATTCTATTTTCCCAAGCAAATTAAGAATATATGTCCCCAAAAAGAGAGAGGATTCAAATCAATAAAATTAGAAATGAAAAAGGAGAAGCAACAACGGACATCACAGAAATACAAAGGATCATAAGAGACTACAATATGCAACTATACGCCAATAAAATGGAAAACCTAGAAGAAATGGACAAATTCTTAGAAAGTTACAATCTTCCAAGACTAAACCAAGAGGAAATAGAAAATATGAATGGACCAATCACAAGAACTGAACTTGAAACTGTGATTAAAAAACTTCCAACAAACAAGAGTCCAGGACCAGATGGCTTCACAGGCGAATTCCATCAAACATTTATACATGAGCTAACACCTCTCCTTCTGAAAATATTTCAAAAAATTGCAGAGGAAGGGATACTCCCAAACTCATTCTATGAGGCCACCGTCACCCTGACACCAAAACCAGACAAAGATACCACAAAAAAAAAGAAAACTACAGGCCAATTTCACTGATGAACATCAATGCAGAAATCCTCCACAAAATACTAACAAGCCACACCTGGCCAACAATACATTAAAAGGATTATACATCATGATCAAGAGGGATTTATCCCAGGGATGCAAGTGTTCTTCAATATCTGCAAATCAATCAGTGTGATACACCACATTAACAAACTGAAGAATAAAAACCATATGATCCTCTCAATAGACACGGAAAAAGCCTTTGACAAAATCCAACACCCATTTCTGATAAAAACCCTTCAGAAAGTGGGCATGGCGGGAACCTACCTCAACATAATAAAGGCCATATACGTCAAACCCACAGCAAACATCATTCTCAATGGTGAAAAGCTGAAAGAATTCCCGCTGAGATCAGGAACAAGACAAGGATGTCCACTATCACCACTCCTCTTCAACATAGTTTTGGAAGTCCTAGCCACAGCAATCAGAGAAGTAAAAGAAATAAAAGGAACCTGAATTGGAAAGGAAGATGTCAAACTATCGCTATTTGCAGATGACATGATACTATACCTAGAGAATCCTAAAGACACTACCAGAAAACTGTTAGAGCTCATCCATGAATTTGGCAAAGTTGCAGGATACAAAATTAATACACAGAAATCAACAACATTTCTATACACTAAGAATGAAAGAGCAGAAAAAGAAATTAGGGAAGCAATCCCATTTATCATCACATCCAAAAGAATAAAATACCTAGGAGTAACCTACCTAAACAGACAAAAGACCTGTACTCTGAAAACTACAAGCCACTGATGAAAGAAATCAAAGATGACACAAATCAATGGAAAGATATATCATGATCGTGGATTGGAAGAGTTCATATTATCAAAATGACTATACTACCTAAGGCCATCTACAGATTCAATGCAATCCCTATCCAATTTACCAAGGACATTTTTCACAGAATGAGAACAAAATATTTTAAAGTTTGTTTGGAAGCAGAAAAGACCCAGAATAGCCAAAGACATCCTCAAAAAGAAACATGGAGCTGGAGGAATCAGACTTCCGGACTTTAGACTATACTACAAAGCAACAATCATCAAAACCGCATGGAACTGGCACAAAGACAGACATATAGATAAGTGGGACAGGATAGAAAGCCCAGAATTCAACCCATGCACCTACAGCCAACTCATCTATGACAAAGGAGGCAAAACTATACAATGGAGAAAGGACAGCTTGTTCAATAAGTGGTTCTGGGAAAACTGGACAGCCACATGGAAAAGAATGAAATGAGAACACTCTCTAACACCATACACAAAAATAAACTCCAAATGGATTAAAGACCTAGATATAAGACCAGATACTATCAAACTCTTAGAGGAAAACATAGGCCAAACACTCTCTGACATAAACGACAGCAACACCTTCTCAGATCCACCTATCAGAGTATTGACAATAAAAAAAAAAATAAACAAATGGGACCTAATAAAATTTCAAAGTTTATGCACAGCAAAGGAAACCCTAAACAACAAACAAAGACAACCCACAGAATGGAAGAACATCTTTGCAAGTGAATCGACTGACAAGGGATTCATGTCCAAAATTTATAAACACCTCCATACCAAAAAACCAAACAACCCCATCTAAAAATGGGCAGAAGATCTAAACAGACAATTCTCCAAAGAAGACATACAGATGGCAAAAAAACACATGAAAAGATGTTCAACATCACTCATTCTTAGAGAAATGCAAATCAAAACCATGATGAGGTATCACCTTACACCAGCCAGAATGGCCACCATCCAAAAGTCTACACAGGATAAGTGCTGGAGAGAGTGTGGAGAAAAAAGAACCCTAGTACACTGTTGGTGGGATTGTCAATTGGTGCAACCACTGTGGAAAGCAGTATGGAGATTCCTCAGAAAACTAAACATAGAACTACCATTTGATCCAGCAATCCCACTCCTGGGCATCTATTCAGAGAAAACCATGACTCTCAAAGACACATGGACCCCGATGTTCATTGCTCCACTCTTTTCAATAGCCAAGACATGGAAACAACCTCAATGTCCATCGACAGAGGAGTGGATCCAGAAGATGTGGTACATATACACAATGGAATAGTACTCACCCATTAAAAAGAATGAAATATCAGCACTTTTAGCAACATGGATGGACCTAGAAATTATCATGCTAAGCGAAGTCAGCCATGCAATGAGACACCAACATCAGATGCTTTCACTGACATGTGGAATCTGAAAAAAAGGACAGACTGAATGTCTTTGCAGAACAGATGCTGACTCACAGACACTGAAAAACTTACGGTCTCCGGAGGAGACAGTTTGGGGGGTGGGGGAATGTGCTTGGGTTGTGGGATGGAAATCCTGTGAAATTGGATTGTTATGATCTATACTTCTACAGATGTGATAAATTCATTTGAGTAATAAAAATAGAATAAAATATAATACACTTAAAAAAATGGCTAGACAATGGAAACCACAATATTTTGAAGTTCAAGACATAGATTAGGAACAATAATGTTTGCTTTGTCACTTTTTTATTAAAAATGCCTACATTAATCACATAGAATTCAGAAGCAGGATTGGTGCCAGTGCTGAGCAATCTGAAAATTTTACCTTCAGGGTTTAATGAAATCGGAAGAGCTTTTTATGCCTGCTGGTTTTATCTGGCTACCACTTCTGCAATAACCAAGATTTTCAGGCCTGAAATGAAGAGACTCTAAGGTATTCGGCATCCATGAATTCATTATCAAGAATGAATCACAATATTGATAATCTTGCGGTTCACCTGCCCTTTTCTCTGTCCATGGTGTCCTCAGAGAGGAGATACAAACTTATTTCTAATAGTATCCTACAACCTATAATACAAGGTTTGGATTTATATGTCAAAGATGAAAACTCACTGATAGATTTTAAATGGACCAGATATGTATATTAGGAGGACAGATGGTGACAGTGAAGGCAGAAGCACATGGATGTAACAAGGAAAGGGTGGCTGGGGCTCAAACTAAGGGAGTTGAAAATGGAAATGAAGAGGAAATGCTGAAGTGAAAGAATATTTAGAAGAAGGCATCCACACAGTGAAGTTTTTGCTTCACTGCAATGGCTGAATTGTTACATAGAAAGAACATATTCTTATCACTGTATCCACAACTTCATGTAATCCCTATGCAAAGTGCTCATCGCTAATTGAAGAATAGATTTAACATGACCTTTGAAGAAGTTGGGCATTTCCCTCATTTAGAACATGATCATGTGATTTCACTACTTGCTTGATCTTATGCAACCTACCTACAATTCATCATAATATAGGCTACTCAGTATGGTATCTTCAATTTGTAATCAGCAACATGAAAAAGAACATTATGTGTTGTGTGATTTACACAAAGAAAATTAACAAAAGGGCAGTATATTTAAAATACAATAGAACCTGTGACCATATATTAATTACATGAAAATTAATTATTCACATTATAACGTAAATATCTTTTACACCATCTAAATTTTATTTAGGAAATAATGACTGTGGCAAAGCTATTCTGCTTCACTTCCCTTTATGAAGAAAATGCATAAATGCATAAAATGAATTTTAATAGAAGACACTTCTTTAAAACTTTTATTCAGTTGGAATAAATCTTTAGGATATAATTTAACTTAATTGTTCTCCTGTCATTCATAATCTACTTATGTTGAACTCATATAGTTTATGATGTCAGCAGAAACTAAATTATAACCCTTGTGTTCAGTAGGAAATCATTTTTTAAAAAATAATCAGACATCAGAAAATAAAAATCTTTTTCTAGTATATGATAATTGTAGTTCATTATGAAAATGGAACAAACTGCTTGCACTCTCATTTTAGAAAAAAATAACTGTGTGTGAGCTCAACTGCTTTAACAAAATAATGTTTGAAAGGGGAAATTACTATAAACTGGCCATAAAATCTCTGGTAAAATCATAATCAACTCAATATAGTTTATAAATATACACTTTGACCTGTTTACTATTGTTAGAAACACACCAAAACATAAAATACCAACATATTATTTATTATTATTTATTTGAAAAGTCATAGAGGTTTTGTCTTGTTTGTAGACAAAGTATTTCAAATCTTAATTGATGAGCCTAAAATTGAGCAAATTTAACTGAAACACCCACTTTTCATTTTAAATTCAGTATTTGCACATTTCCTTCATCCCCAAGGAAAAATCAACCAGTTGCCATTAAACTTGAATGAATTTACAGCCTGCTTTTGCAAATAGCTGAAGACTTTTACAGTCATATGCACTTTTGACAGCAGGGCTATGATTTGTACTTAACTATCTCTTGGTGGCAATATATAGAACTTGATGAACAGGTAGATATGAATAGCAACGTCATAGATCAACACATCATGCTGTCCAAAAAAGAAGTGCATTTCTCTTTGTGTAATATATGTTTTGATTAGAAACTAATGCCTCATATTTTTCCCAATTTTTGTTGTTGTTGTTGTTGTTGTTGTTGTAAGGGCCTCCGATAGTATCTGATCTCAATTCAACTACAGGTTCTGAAACACACACTGCCAATCTCACTCTTGGACAGCAATCCAGTGTTGTCTTTTGAGATCTTGGTCTTACCCACCCAACAACAGAGAGCATTGTTGGCAAATTTACCAACTATCTTGGCCATATCATTTAAAAACCAAGCTTAAGAAGTCCTGGGGAAATTCCTTGCCTCTTTATCACAGCCTCATCCTCATGACTCTTCACAGTGAGGAATGGACTCTAAGATTTGGAAATTCTTTTTGGAGCCAATAGAAGGAAAAACAAGGAATATTCTTCTCTAAGTTCTGTCTTAAGAAGTCAGAACTATTCACCTCTTTTCACCTTTTAAAAATTATAATTCAATGTAATTACATTAAAATGAAAATGAGTTCCCACTGTGGTGCAACAGGATTGGTGGCTTCTATGGAGCACTGGGACACAGGTTCAAACCCCAGTCCAGCATAAGGGGTTAAGAGTTCAGCATTGCTGCAGTTGTGGCATAGGTCGCAACAGCTGCTCCAATCTGATCCCTGGCCATATGCCACCAACTAGCCAAAAAAGAAAAACAAAAATGAATGAATGAATGTATTCCTTCCACTTCCCACCTTTTGCCTCTGACAACTATCAATCTGTTCTCTGTATCTATGAGCTTGTTTTGTTCTGTTTAGTATATACTCACCTTTAAGATAAATCAAACTGTACTTGTCTTACTCTATTTGGTTTCTTCCCCTTAGCATAATGTTTTCAAGTTCCATCCATGTTGTCCCAAATAACAAGATTTCAAATTATATGAATTATGCATATATATTTATATATAGATATAGATATATATCCCACAATTTCTTTATCTTTTTATCACCCATTAATAAAAACTTAAGTTGTTTCTGTATCTTGGCAGTCATAAATACTGGTGTGATGAACATAGGTGTGTTTATCTCTTTTTAGATTAGTGTTTTTTGCTGTTTTTTTTTTTTTCTAGATCAATTCCCAAAAACTGACTTGCTAGATCCTATGGTAGTTCTATGTCTATATCAAATAATTGCACCCAAAAGAATAAAATAACTGTGAATAACTTTAACCAAGGTGGTAAAAGACCTGTATCCTGAAAATAGTACATTAATAAAATAAATTGAAAATGAAACAAATAAATGAAAAGATACTCTATGCTTATGAAACGGAAGAATGAATATTGCTAAAATGTCTATATTACACAAAGTAATATAGAGATTCAATTCAATCTCTATCAAAAATAATGGCTTTTGTCACATAAATAGAACAAACAATCCTAAAATGTGTATGGAAACAATCAATGGACACACTTGGGTTGCTTCAACATTTTGGCTATTGTGAATAATGCTGCCATGAATATGGGTTACACAGATAACCCTTCAAGACTCTGTTTACAATGATGTGGAGTACATTCCCAGAAGTGGAATTGCTGTACCATACAGTAATTCCATTTTTAAATTATTTTAGAAGTCACCATGATGTTTGCCAAAGTGGCTCTATAATTTCACATTCCCACCAACAGTGCACATCCTCAAAAACACTCATTATTTATGCTTTATAAAACAAGTAGCCATTCTAAAAAGTATGAAATAGGGTATCATTGTAGTTTTGATTTGAATTTCCCTAATGATTACTGATTGTTGAATATCTTTTCATGTGCTTATAGGCATTTGCTTATCTTCTTTGGAGAATTGTCTACATTTTTGCCCATTCTTTTTTTTCTTTTTTTTTTTTTTTTTTTTTTTTGTCTTTTTGCCTATTCTAGGGCTGATTCCCATGGCAAGTGGAGGATCCCAGGCTAGGGGTCGAATTGGAGCTGTAGCCACCGACCTACACCAGAGCCACAGCAATGTGGGATCCGAGCCTCATCTGCGACCTACACCACAGCTCATGGCAACACCAGATCCTTAACCCACTGAGCAAGGCCAGGGGTTGAACCCGCAATCTCATGGTTCCTAGTCCGATTTGTTAACTGCACCACAACAGGAACTCAAGTCTTTTGCCCATTCTTAAACTGGGTTGTTTGTATGTTGGTTGTTGGACTTTAGGTGTTGTCTGTACATTTTGTGTACTAATAATCAGTTATCAGATAGCTGAATTGCAAATATTTTCTGCCATTCTGTGTGTTCTCTTTTTTACTCTGTTGATGGTGTCATCTGATGCAATTATTAAGAATAATTTTTATGAATTCTATGTTTTAAATTCATTGCCTAATTTTTTGATATCCTCTTCAATAAATCACTGCCAAAACAAAAGAAAAAAAAGAAATCACTGCCAAATCCAATGCTGTGAAGCTTTCATTCTTTGTTTTACAGATTTAGCTTTTATATTTAGATTTTCAATCCTTTTTGAATATTTTTATACATGGTATTAGGTAAAGATCCAACTATATTCCTTGGCATGTGAATATCCAACTTTTCTAGCACCATTTATTTTAAAGACTGTCCTCTCCCCATTGAATAGTCTCACATCCTTGTCAAAAATTATTTGAATAGGAGTTCCCCATGTGGCTCAGTGGTAATGAAATTGACTAGTATCCATGAGGATGCTGGTTCAATCCCTGGCCTGAACACTTGCCTGAATGCCCATGGCATATGGAAGTTCCCAGGCCAGGGATGGAATCTGAGCCACAGCTATGACCTATGCCACAGCTGCAGAAATGCCTGATACTTAACCCTTAATCCTCTGTACCAAAGCAGGAACTCTGAAGATCTTACTTGCTTTTTACAATGTGATCCACAGGGGAAGTTCAATTGATTTTTAATGTAAGCATTTACGGTTATAAATTTCCCCTTTAGCACTGTTTTTTCTATATCCTATAAGTTTTGCTCTACAGACATACCTCATTTTATTATGCTTTGCTTTACTGCATTTTGTAGATGTTGCATTTTTTTACAAATTGAAGGTTTTTTGGCAACCATGTGT
The DNA here is from genome assembly GCF_000003025.6 of Sus scrofa. Taxonomy (NCBI): domain Eukaryota; kingdom Metazoa; phylum Chordata; class Mammalia; order Artiodactyla; family Suidae; genus Sus; species Sus scrofa. The sequence goes on from NW_018084788.1 coordinate 123,539, forward strand.
TGAGCAAGTTTAATGGCAGCATTTTTCCAACAGCATTCTCTCACTTTATGTCTCTGTGTTACATTTTGGTAATTCTCACAATATTTCAAACTTTTTCCTTAGTATTATATTTGCTATGGTCATCTGTGACAGTGATCTCTAGTGTTACTATGACTTGCTGAAGGCTCAGATGATGGTTAGCACTTTTTCAATAATGTATTTTTAATTAAAGTATATAGGGAGTTCCTGTCATAGCTCCAAGGAAATGAGTTTGACTAGTATCCATGAGGATGGGGATTTAATCCCTGGCCTCACTCAGTGGGTTAAGGATCTGGCATTGCTGTGAGCTGTGGTGTACGTCACAGACACGGCTCAGATGCTCTGTTCCTGTGGCTGTGGCATAGTCTGGCAGCTGTAGCTCTGATTTGACCCCTAGCCTGGGGACTTCCATATGCTGCAGCTGCAGCCCTTAAAAAAAAAAGTATATACATTGTTTTAGACATGATGCTGTTGTACATTTGCTAAGTTACAAAATTGACCAAAATTCATCACAATTTATTAACAAAGCCATCCCCTCAAAGTTGCAAGCCCTTAACAGATTCCAGAGTTCCAAAACAGTAACATCAGACAGCCAGCGACATTGCCATCTAGATGAAGACAGATTCCCAGTGCTTCTCATTCTATCATCTTCCCAGAATCCTTTGCTGCTAGTGTATTACATCCTTCTGAGGACTTAACTTCATCAAAACCTGCCTCATTGAGATGTGGGTATAACCACACCCCAAACTACATACCCTTATTCGTACTAACTCTTGATGGTACATGTTACATAATGAATTGTGAAGAGATTACATTGGAAATCTGGATCATGTCACACTTCCATTTTTTTGTTTATTAGTCAAGAAATTTTATCATTTTTGAGCTAAGCCCAAATTAATCACTATTATTATCCAATTAATTTAATAGTTTTTGAATATGCTTAAAATTTGAAAAACAATTTCCTAATTAATATGCTATTTTTTCTAGAGTTTTGGTTTTCTGTTGAATTTTAATGTACACAAAAATATTTTAAGTTTAATGTCAATATTTAGATGGACAAATGTATCAGTTGGAGTTTTTGCTTTAAGATTTTTTTTTTTTTTCATTTTATGACCACACATGTGGCATATGGAAGTTTCCAGGCTGGGAGCAGAATTGGAGCTGCAGTTGTGGCCTACATTACAGCCATGGTAACAACAGATACAAGCCACCTCTGTGACCTGTGTCACAGCTTGTAAGCAATGCCAGATCCTTAACCCACTGAGTGAGGCCAGAGACTGAACTCACGTCCTCATAGGTCCTTAACCCACTGAACCACAACAGGAACTCCTGCTTTCAGATATCTTAATGTTGGTAGTAACCACTTTAGTTTGAAAATCTGTGATACCCGGAGATGCCAGCATTCAAAATCTGTAGGTATTAATTCTTTTTATTGTTTGGACTCCAGAGTAACTGGTCTATTTAATTTTCACAATCTATCATAAAAGTGAGGTGTCATCAAAACCTGTGTATAATTATGGTATATGTTTGTAATTTGCCTTGCATGAACTTTAATTTGAAGAGGATTATGATTTATTAAAGATCATGTTACCTATATTGTACTACATCTTCAGGGCTACAGAATTGTAAATCTGAAAAATGTTGTGTGTATCATTAAAAACTATTTTAGAGAGCAGCGGTGGTGACAGCCTCGCGGACGCGGTGCCATTACTTGTAGTTGGGCGGCGGCGGCGCGCGGGGTGCGGCGGCGGCGGCGGGGTGCGGCGGCGGCGGCGGCGCGGGGGTGCGGAGGCGGCGGCGGCGCGGGGGGTGCGGAGGCGGCGGGGGGGGGGCGGCGGCGGCGGGGGGGGCGGCGGCGGGGGGGGGCGGCGGCGGGGGGGGGCGGCGGCGGCGGCGGCGGCGGCGGCGGCGGCGGCGGCGGGGGGGGGCGGCGGCGGTGGCGGCGTAGCGTTCAGCACACACCTAGCAGTAGCAGCAGCGGCGGTAGCAGAAGCACCCCTGTGTTCACAGCCCCTGTGCTGGTGCAGCCACCTTCACTCTCTTTGCTCTTCCTCCCTTCGTTCAAACCATGGCTGATCAGCTCACCAAAGAACAGATTGCTGAATTCAAGGAAGCTTTCTCCCTATTTGACAAAGATGGCGATGGCACCATCACAACAAAGGGTCTTGGAACTGTCATGAGGTCATTGGGTCAGAACCCGACAGAAGCTGAGTTGCAGGATATGATCAATGAGGTAGGTGGACGCTGATGGTAATGGCACCATTGACATCCCAGAATTTTTGACTATGATGGCTAGAAAAATGAAAGACAGCGAAGAAGAAATCAGCGAGTCATTCTGAGTCTTTGACAAGGATGGCAATGGCTACATCAGTGCTGCAGAACTACAGTCACATCATGACGAACTTAGGAGAAAAACTAACAGACGAAGAAGTAGATGAAATGATCAGAGAAGCAGATATTGATGGAGATGGACAAGTCAACTATGAAGAATTTGTACATATATATATGTATGTATATATATGACTGAATCACTATGCTGTACAGCAGAAGTTGCACAATACTGTGTGTAAATCAACTATACTCTAATAAAGATAAAATAAAAATTAAAACTTGTTATGTGAAAAAAAACAACCCAATTAAAAGGGGCAGAAGGCCTGCCCAGACATTTAAAAAAATTCTAAATTACTATAGAATTTATGAATGTCTAAAAGTAGATATTGACAATAAGCAGTTTTACCATGTGATGTGTCTTACACGCTATCTTTCCTTAATAGATACATTTCCTATGGATATGAAACATTCAGAAAATATTTGATAAAAGAATATTATCTATAACTTTCTAAACTATTCTGATCATTGAGATCAATCAATAATAATCTGGATTTTACTAAATGCAATTAACTGCATAATTATTTTGAGTTTTTAAGAATTGAAAATCTGCTAGGTTTACTATTGAGCTTTTTCCAGTAGATGTTCAAAATAATTGATATCATTTATTGAGCCTTTCTATGTGCCAGGCATTGAGCATAATGGATGAAGGCAAACCGTCATTCTTAAAGGCCTCTATAATCTAGGTAAATTGGAATGTTATATTGTTAATATGATTGGGCTTAAATACAACATTGCTGTGAATCATTTTATTTCCTAAGTAAATTTATACAGTTTTTTCTTAAAAATTTAATTGCTTATAATACTGCAATATGAAAAAAACTTGAAAGTTATTTTATATTATTTGATATATCTCTTGTTCCCTTTAGTTGTCTAAAACTTTATTAATGCACATTGCCAATTCATGGGACTCTGAGCATTAAGTGATGGCTGTGTGAAGTGAATCACTCATTTTAAACATTAGTATTTTCAAATAATCTTGTAACTCCAAAATTTCTAAAAATTTGCAATGTCAAATCATGAGGAAAATGCTTTCATTAGTATTATTAGTAATCATCACCAACTGAAGCTTTTTTTGTGTGCTTTGTTCTTTTCACGATAGTTTCTGTACTCAAGAAATTCACTGGAAGGTCTCAGAATTTTATGAAGTTATATTGTTTGCACTGTTTTCATATTCAGTGTTGGTTCAGAATCCAAGTAAATCAAGAGTTAACTCACAAGCCAAAGGTTTTCCATCTAAAAGGACTAATTTTTTAAGCACATAATATGACAAAATTGCTTTTCTACAAAAAACTCCATTGGATGCACACTTTGCAATGTGTGGTGTCATGGTGCGAATAATGATTTCTTCCTGATGCTGAAAATCTGACAATGTTGTATAAGGTCAAAAACTACCTTCACTTTAGAATGTGTATTTCTTAAGTTCTTTTTACTTAGGTTTCTTTGAATTTTTAAAGCGATGCAGACTCTGCTTTTCTTCAATGCATACAAAGTACAAGAATCTCACTTGAACCATTTGCTTCCAAAACAACCTGTAGCTGCAAATATTCTTCTGTTGATGAACACAGAATATATCCTGGGACACTTAATAATCTTGATATTATGACTCCTTTGTTTGAGACATCAAGAGATTATGAAACTGTTGGTTTTCATACCTTTGTATTTTAAAGTGTAAACTCTATAGTAAAGTGCTTGTTTTTTCTCTCCTCCCCAAAGTGCAAATTATATGACTCAGGAATTTATAAAGATTATTGGTTAGATCTTTTAAAGCAATCCTTTCCTGATCACATTTCTACAAAAAAACAGCAAAAATAAAATATTCTTGGGTACAGACCAGTAACGGATCCTCACTTTTATTTATTCTGGATACAATAAATCACTCACTCAAATACCTTGGTTAAAGATTTTGTAATTATTTTAGAGGGGGAAGAGCATTACTTTCCTGTGTCTGACATTTTTAAAGGCAAAAACTATACACAATGAACTAAAGTGATGAGTTAATGATTCTGCCTTCTTGGGTTCTAAGTAAGTTTTGAAATTCAGAGATTTGTTTGGGGAAGAGCATTACTTTCCTGTGTCTGACATTTTTAAAGGCAAAAACTATACACAATGAACTAAAGTGATGAGTTAATGATTCTGCCTTCTTGGGTTCTAAGTAAGTTTTGAAATTCAGAGATTTGTTTTCCCTATTAACAGCTGCACCTGTAGCACATGAAGTTCCTGGGCCAGGGATCAAATCAAAGCTGCATCTGAGGCCTATGCCATGGTCATGGCAACACTGGAAGATCTGAGCCACATCTGTGTCCTATGCTGAAGCTTGCAGCAATGCTAGATCCTTAACCCACTGTGCAAGGCCAGGAATCATACCCACATCCTCACAGAGACTACATCAGGTTCTTAACCCACTGAGCCACAGTGGGAACTCCCCAGAGGTTCTTAAATGTACCCACAAAGTGCTTAAAAGTTAAAGCCCGGATGTAGTGGTGCAAAGGTATACTTATGTTCTGTGTTTATGTATTCATCAGTTTGCCTTGTTTGCCTTGTTTATGTATTTATGTATGTTTGCCTTGTTTATGTATTCATCAGTTTGCCTTGTTTAACTTGCCACTGTCATCTGATAGCTTATTCTGGAACTAAATTGGGGAGTAGAGGCTATAAGGACAGATGGAGCTAGGAAGTAGGAAAAAGGACATTTTTTTTTCTCTTTTTACTGTGACTAAATGTATTTAAACTAAAAACAAATAATTTGGATATCCTAATCACAATTTGAATTCTGCTTGTTTGAATTTCATTGTTTTATATTTTAAATGCCAAATTTCCGAAAAGATACCTTTAAGCTTAATCCATTTTAGGAAATTATTCATGTCTTGATTCAAGTGCTTCTACAAAGTGGGAGAAATCTACTCAATCTACAGCTGATTAGTGACTAAATTAACTATCTAAGGGGGAGAAATGCTTTGATAGTTTGTCTTAGTACTGGGCTGGTTCCAATGCACTAAAGCACTTCTCTTCATGCTGTAAATCCTCTGTAGGTCATTTAAGAAACCAACCATTTCCAATAGGAAAGCTCACACAAAGAATCACTCCTCATTTAAAAGGCGACCTTAAGCATGAAGTGACACTGTTGTGTATTGTTTTTGTAAATACATTTGCTATTTCCCTTTGATAACAATCTAAAACTTAGCAATGTTTTGAAATATTTCTAAATCACTTAGTTTATGACTCCTTGCTTTCTTTTCTTTTCTTTCTTTCTTTTTTTTTTTTTTTTTTTTTTTTTTTTTTGTCTTTTTAGGGCCACACTGGCAGCATATGGAGGTTCCCAGGCTAGGGGTCTAATCGGAGCTGTAGCCACTGGCCTATACCACAGCCAGAGTAACACCAGATCCGAGCCTCATCTGCAACCTACACCACAGCTCTCACCAACACTGGATTCTTAACACACTGAGGGAGGCCAGGGATCAAACCCACATCCTCATGGATACTAGTCATATTCGTTTCTGCTGAGCCATGATGGGAACTCCATCTCCTTGCTTTCTTAAATAAAGTGTACTAAACAGAACCAGATCATGTGTTCATTCAATGAACATCCTAGACTATACGTTAATATGGAAAGAAAAAAAGATAAGATGAACTGGTTCTAGTTGACAAGAAATCCAAAATCTAGGAGAGGAAGATAGCAATTATACAGTATGGTAGATGCAGTGACAGAGCTATACATAGAGCACTAGACTAAGCACCATGAGGGCATCTATGTGGACTGAGAAGGTCAGGGAAGCCTTCCTGGAGGAGGTGATATTTAGGCTGAGTGTTAAGAATAAGCAGGATTTTGCTCAATGAATGAATAAAGGCTGTGGGGTGTGTCAGGGCACTTCAGAAAGAGTAGGCAGCACAATCAGAATTAAAAACCAGCAAGATGGGAGTTCCTGTTGTGGCACAGTTGAAGAGAATCCTACTAGAAACCATGAGGCTGTGGGTTCGATCCCTGGCCTTGCTCAGTGGGTTAAGGATCTGGCGTTGCCATGAGCTGTGGTGTAAGTCGCAGATGTGGCTCAGATCCCGTGTTGCTGTGGCTGTGGTGTAGGCTGGTGGCTACAGCTCCGATTTGACCCCTAGCCTGGGAACCTCCATATGCTGCAGGTGCAGCCCTAAAAAGCAAAAAAAGAAACAAGAAAGAAAAAAATTAAAAAAAAAAAAAAAACAAAGGTGTGCAGAGCTATGAGAAGTTTGGTGTCCTACTGGGGTTGATCTGACTGGGGTTTATCTGAGTTTAAAATGCAAATACTCTTCCCCCTGTGCTCTCCTCAAGGCACTGATTTTAGATGGCGTGGCCTGTGTGACACTTTATGGAGGCATCAGAAACCCAGTTTTCACTCTTTAAAGTCCCTTATGGGAGTTCCCATCATGGTGCAGTGGTTAACAAATCCAACTAGGAACCATGAGGTTGCGGGTTCAGTCCCTGCCCTTGCTCAGTGGGTTAAAGGTCTGGCGTTGCCATTAGCTGTGGTGTAGGTTGCAGATGAAGCTCAGATCCCACATTGCTGTGGCTCTGGTGTAGGCTTGTGGCTACAGCTCCGATTAGACCCCCAGCCTGGGAACCTCCATATGCCGCAGGAGCGGCCCAAGAAATGGCAAAAAGACAAAAAAAAAAAAAAAAAAAAGTCCCTTATGGAATGAGCAGAATGTGGGGGGGGTTTACTAGCACTTCTACACTGTGACTTTTCGAGAGGGCTTCGAGGGGATGAGGAGGTCGCTGGGCCAGAGGCTGATGACTAACCGTGGGAAAGTCAGTTCACCCCCAGGGCTCTGTGACTGCCCTGCAGCCTTTTGGAAGAACTAGGCCAGGGATCACCAGGGAACAGTGGCTGCTGGGTTTGCTGCCACAGAGCACGTGGCGGTGAGTCAGACAAAGCAGCACTAGCACACAGCAACAGGTCTAGCTGGCAGCAGATAAAGCTATGACCTCAGTGGAGCACCAGGGTGGAAAATGGGCGAGGTCTAATTGTGCCAAAGATTTTGTTGTGTTCCTTCTTTTTTGGTGGCCACGATGGGAGGCGGGTGCTGGAGAGGGGTGTGGGGAGATGTATGATTCATGAATGTACATTTTTAGCTGCTAAGTTAGAGGATCATTTTTTTACAGGCAGCCCCCAGAACTGTTCTCACACATTTGTGTGTTGGTTTTTTGTAATGGCAAATGAAGTTCTCGGGCCAGGGATTGAATCCACCAAGCTGCAGCTGTGACCTATGTCACAGGTGCAGCAACACTGGATCCTTTAACCCACTGCAATGGGCCAGGGATAGAACCTGCTTCTGCAACCCAGGCTGCTGCAGTCAGGTTCTTAACCCACTGAATGGGGTTAAGTGGGAACGCCACCCTTCGGCTTTTTGATCTCCTTCTTTTAATAGGTCTTCTTGTGGGGTCACCTGGAGAAGACCTGTGAATACCCCTGGGGTCTGAGGGGGAATATCTTTTTGTGTTTGGCTGTGCCTGTGGCATGTGGAAGCTCCTGGGCCAGGGATGGAACTTGCTCCACAGCAGTGGCCCAAGCTGCTTACAGTGACAACACCAGATCCTTAACCAACTGCACTACTAGGGAGCTCCTGTCAGGAAGTATCTTATCCTATAACCCAGGCCTACCATAAATTGGTGGAGTTTCTCTCCTGCTGTGACAAGTTCTATAGGCAGAATGCTGTGACCAAATAAGTTAAGGGATCTTAGCAGAAGTCTTGTCTGTCTGTCTGTCTGTCTTTTCTTTTCTTTCATTTTTTTTGGCTAATTGTGGCCATACCTGAGGCATATGGAAGTTCCCAGGCTAGGGGTTGAATCAGAACTGCAGCTGCCAGCCTATGCCACAACCACAGCAAGGCTGCTCTGAGATGCATTTGTGGCCTCTGCATCAGCTTGCGGCAACTCTGGATCCTTAACCCACTGAGTGAGGCCGGGGATCAAACCCACATCCTCATGGATACTAGTCAGATTCTTAACCTGCTGAGCTACAATAGGAACTAGAAATCCTTTCTGATATGGGGTCTGGTCTCATAGCCCTTGGAACTGCAAATAACCTTTGTCCTTTTATAGGTCAGGAAACTGAGTTGAGGATGAGAGGGGAAGTGACTTGTCAAAGTAAGACTTGAATTAGACGTAGAACCAGGTTACAATGCAGGCTCTTGACTCTAAATCCCCTGCCCTCTGCACACCTTGGTCTGCCCCCTCACCACTGTTCTGCCCAGTGTCACAGAGCCTAAACTACGGTTTAATAATCTGGTAAGTGATCATTCCTATTTACCTTTTCTTTGCTAAAAAAGAGCCCCTTGAAGGACCATGATTTTACAGACATTTGTAGGTCCGGCGCCCACCACATTATCGAATACAGTAATAATGACCCTATGATAAGTCTGCCCCTGAGTACACACACAGAGGCCCCCCAGGAGCTAAGCTGCGGTGGCTCATTTGGATTTAAATGGGATCTCACATTTAACAAGTCTTCCTGTCCATTACCTTTGCCTGGCCCCTGTTCAAATACAGCCGTATGTTCTGGGTTAGTTTTGCATTCATAATTCTTTTTTTTTTTTTGTCTTTTTGCTATTTCTTTGGGCTGATCCCACGGCATATGGAGGTTCCCAGGCTAGGGGTCCACTCGGAGCTGTAGCCATCAGCCTGTGCCAGAGCCACAGCAATGCGGGATCCCAGTTGCATATGCAACCTACACCACAGCTCATGGCAATGCTGGATCGTCAACCCACTGAGCAAGGGAGGGACTGAACCTGCAACCTCATGGTTCCTAGTTGGATTCGTTAACCACTGCGCCATGACTGGAACTCCATGCATTCATAATTCTTGAAAAGAAAATCCTCTCATCTAATCTTTGCTTTATTTCTTTGTTTCAGGAGATTATCTAGCATGTCTAATAGAGCAACAAGTCACCTCCTATGGCTCCAGGCCTGCAGCTCCCCAGGGTACCGACACCAGCCACAAGACTTTCCCTCTGACCTGGCCCAAGTCGGGGGAGAGTGGCTGGAATACTAGTGAAATATCACTTCTTGCTATTTAATTTGTTCATCTGGGATAGAAAAGACATCTTTTACGCTGATTTACATCAGGAGTGTCCAACCTTTTTTTGTATGGAAAGCCTTTTTTTTTTTTTTTTTTTTTTTTTTTTTTGTCTTTTCAGGGCCACACCCATGGCAAATGGGAGTTCCCAGGCTAGGTGTTGAATTGGAGCTGCAGCTGCTGTCCTACAGTGCAGCCACAGCAACACCAGATCTGAGCAGTGTCTGCGACATACCCCAGAGCTCACAGCAATGCTGGGACCTTAACCCACGGAGCAAGGCCAGGGATTGAACCTGCATCCTCATGGATGCTAGTTGGGTTCACTACTGCTGAGCCACAATGGGAACTCTGAGAGCATGTTTTAACCTCAAAAAATTTATAGACCTTCAGCTAAAGGTACTTACATTTCAGGAATGCATTGGTAGAGCAAATACTTGATAATAGAGACTGTCTATTCCCTGGAGGACATTTGAATGCTATTAATCATTGCCTTATCTATAGACTATCCCAAATCTGAGTTACTACTTTCCCTGGGTGTTTCTGACACACTCTGTGCTTGTCTTCACTGCTGGACTGGAAACCCCGTGACACCATAGTTGATTTGCCTTGTTCACTGTCTGTTGTATACTCAGCACCAAGCACAGTTCCTGGCACCAAGGAGGCACCTTATGTATATTTGTAAAATGAATGAATGAAGACATTAGAAGTATCAGAAGGGCTTGACTGAATAATAGGATTCATATATAATTATAGGTACTGATGGTACCCCTATGGGGTTCTAGGGCCCACAGATTGGAAACCATGGTTTAAATTTTACATTCTTAGAGATCTTGTCATGGCTTAGCAGAAACAGACCTGACTAGGACCCATGAGGATGCTGGTTCGACCCCTGGCCTCACTCAGTGGGTTAAGGATCTGGTGTTGTCGTGAGCTGTGGTGTAGGTTGAAGACGCAGCTCAGATCTGGTGTTGCTGTGGCTGTGGTATAGGCCAGAAGCTGTAGCTCCTATTTGACCCCCAGCCTGGGAACCTCCATATGCCACGGGTGTGGTCCTAAAAAGATGATCAATCAATCGATTTTACACCCCTGTGTCTAATTTTTTTCCTTGTGTCTAATATTCTGTTTCATTTTGATGCCTAAGGAGTTTAAGGTTCAGGAGACCACAAACACTGGCCTCTGGGTGTAGAGACACATGGTAGCTAAAGATGGGAGACGGCCCTGGTGGATGCTCCAAAGGCCAGATGGAAAGTTCATGAGGAGGACAGAATGCACAGCTTAAAAAAGGCTGGGACTTCCCAACACTCAGGGAAACTGGGAAGCTGATGTCGGGGGTCCCTAAAGAGCCAGTTTCTAACATTTGTAGGAGCAAAAAGGAAGCAAGTCTCTGGGAGCCTCTAGGCTGTCTAGTTGTTACTTCAACCTCAAACAGGCCTGCAAAGGTAATTTACCTGGTTCCTCTGTCAGCCTGTTTGTATGGAGTGTTGGTTACTGAAGTGACACATGGTAAATACTCTGTCTTGTAAGACATTGGCTGGGAGTAGAGGTGAGTGAAAACATAGAGGAGTTGAAAGGAAGAGGGTGGATTTAAAATACCTGCATGGGGACAGCGTGTATGTATCAATATTTAAAGGCTGATGTATCTATTTCCCTCTTTAGACAGTGGCTTCTTCTCTCCATCTGCCCTGCTCCTTGCTCTGCAGACAAAGAGAGGGTGACATTCCAGGTGTGGACACGTCAGGGAGTTTTCTGCTGAAAATTCAGAGATTCATCACCTTGAGGAAATGAGTAAAAGAGAGGAGGGCAGAGCAAGGGAGATGCTATTTAGTGATTAGCTCCAGGAGCTCAGGACTTGCCCAGACAGAGCTCACTTGCAGGAAAGGAGGACTTGGGGAAAAGTGCAGCCGCAAAGAGGGGGTGGGGGGGCCCTAAAACCACCACCCATCAACTTTGCTCAGAGCCCCTGTGTGCCACGCAGCACTGAAACACACACGGCCTTCACTTACCAGTTTTTCATTCACCTCACCTCACCTGCTTTGGTTTATGTAAAGGAATCTTACAAATCTGTGCCATGAAATAGCTATGTGACCCTGAGCACATCACTTACATTCTCAGATACAGGTCTCATGGCTGCTACCTCTTGAATTTAAATAGATGCCAGCCAAAGCATAGAAAAAGCACTCAACAATAGCAACCAGCCAACCAACCCCCAAATCCCTTAATGCCGGGTGGAAGAAGCCCTGGGGAGCTGGCAGACAGGCGAGCCGCCTCCCTTCTGGCTCTTACACTAGTTTGTTGGATTAAACCACCATGAGAAGCAAATGCTTATTCATTCCCTTGTGGAGGAGCAGGCTGCTCCATTGTGGCATTTTCCTTTCTCCGTAGAAAGGGGTGAAAATCATTTCCACATAGCCACCCTTCCACCCTGGCACTGTGGCCACAAGCATGATCCAGGTCTGAGCAGGGGCGCAGGATGCTGTGTGCTTGTCTGGGGCGTGTGGCCTCTTCCCTCATTGACCTTTGCTGTTCCCTTTGTTCTTATGACTGAGAGTATCTCGTCCTTGACAACGGCCATGTGTTTGGTTTCTCCGACACGGTGAGTCTGGCATGTTGGCTTTTAGCCTCTAGACCAGGTAAAGAACCATCGAGCCTTGACAGATACAAGATCAAGTTCCTAATTCACCCTGATTTTCATTTTGCACCGCTACCATAGAAAAGAAATGTGAAGCCATGCACAATTATGCTATGGTAGAAAATAAATACTCTGGTGATTAAAAACTGGAAATCACTAGCTTGGAAATATCTCCAAAAATACAGCTCCAGATGTCATGCAAGCTCCAATCAAACACGGGCAGTAAAAAATCAAACCGCAGACATTGCCTTGTAAAGTGTTCACAGATGTAACAGCTGAAGAAATTCTCACAGCCTGGAAAGACACAACATCTGCTTTTTTTTTTTTTTTTTTTTTTTTTTTTTTTCCTGTCTGTTTTTGAGGGAGGCGGTAGTGGAGGGGTTGTGGATCAAACTGTTCATTTCAATATGCAATTTGCCTCAAAGAATTTCTGACTTAATTTATTTTCTCACCAGCCTAAATCCAATTAAAAGAACATTTATTGAAACCTGAACAATCTACTTTTGGTTGACGAGTGCTAATAGGTGCAGTGTTACCCCCACCAACTTATAAGATCACATACTGAGCTTGGAGCTAAACAGGAAGAAAGAAATGACACTGGAGTTGGAATTTGTTGCCTTTTAAATCCTCCGCCCTAGTTGGACATGTGCAGTGCTTCATGAGAAACAAATTGCCCATTGTAGACATTTTTTATTAAAAAAAAAACCAATTTCTTTTTTTAAATTTGGAAGATGTTTACATCCAAATGCCAGATGTATCTCTAATGTGGAGGGGATATAACTGAATGAAAAAAAAGTGATGTCAAGAAGTCCCTGTGTTTTCAGCATTTCTTTGCTGGTTCTTGAACTAAGCAAGTGTTTCCAGTGAAAGCATTGTTTTTGGAGTCTCCTTTTTCCCAACAGCCTCTCTGTTCTTTGGGGTTCCATGGAGAGGTGGATTCCTCTGAGAAACTTAACACTGTGTCATTTTTAGCTTAGAGCTTTTGGTAGAGGATCTAATAGATGGGGAGCCATAGGAGAGTGCGGGTGTACCTGTGTGTGTGTGTACGCCCTGTGTATGCGTGCGTGTGTGTAGTGCCAGCAGGTGCAACCAACATGGCTGAAATTCCATACCAGCTCTCTGAGTAAATCAGATGAAATGGTCAAAATGTCCCAAGCATATCTCCTTTCCTGCTTTGATGTGTAGTTGACTAAGAGAATGTGGCCGCAGGGTTAACATTGTGGGAGCTCCTCACCAGTGGGGGTCCCTATAAAAGATCGTGTCCCCCCTCCTCCTGTGGGCAGTCTCTTCCTGTGTATCTGTAAGTGACAGCCAGAGGGCCGTGGCTTCTCAGTTCATTCATTCACTCATTGATACCATAGGCAATAACCAAGTACCAGCTCTGTACCAGGCAGTCTTCTAGGTGTTGGGGACACTGCAGAGAACTGGACAGAAAAAGTCCTAAGCTTGAGGGGCTTACATTCAGGTGTGAGATAATAACTAAATAAATACTATAATCTCAAGTCACAGAAATTATGAGGATATAATGGTCGACAGGTGTGTGTATGTGGGGTGCGGTTTGGGGAGGGATCATGGAGAATTGCCCTCTGAGAAGGTGATGCATGAAGACAGCCAGGAGGAGGGAGGTGGGCTGCTGTGCAGGGAAGAGGGTCACATGCCCAGAAGCAGGGAAGGCACAGCAGCTCAGCAGGGTGAGTTCCAGTGAGTTGTCCTTGCACACGCTACCTTGTTATACAAGGGGTTCTCTCGACCCACTTGTACCAATTGGGAACTTGCACTCTGAGAAGGATGGATGGGGGGTCTGGGTTACTTTATATGGGAAAAGGAAGTGTTGATTCCCTTGAAGATGGAGGATCTGCAGGAGGAGCTGAAAAACATCAGATCGCTAGTCCTACTTTTGCCAGTAAGAAATGATGTACCTTTGGGGAAATCTCTTCCCTTCTCTGACTTTGTCTCTTCCTGAGAGGAGGTGCTGGATTGAGTGATCTCAAACTCCCCTCCAGCCCAGACAATCCTTGGGCCCTCTAAGACCAAAAGCTGGAATTGAGTTTTCCTGCTTGAGAATCCCTAATAATATAGACTCACTTGTTAGGATGTTCAAAGTTAAGTCCTGGGTGAAAACGAGCTTAGAACTGGAGTTGCACCTGACCAATTCCTCCTACAGTTCAAAGCAGCCATGTTCAGACCTTTGATAGCTCTTACTTTCCTTAAGTAAGAGTCATCTGTGTTATGACTTTAGTCAGTAGGGAGCACCTACAACAGGCAGCCAACAGCCAATAGAGAACACTCCATATATCAGCCAGATCTGCCAATGTACACGGAACAGAGGCATCTGACCTCTCCACATGCAGCTGTGTGAGAAAAAGCAAGTCTGACAGCAGAGAAAGTCCAGACAGGGGTCCCAGGGTGTCAACCTTCAAAAATAGATGGTCCCTCCTAACAGAAGTCTCCGATGAAGGCAGCCGTTTCCTGCGATCCTCTGGTTTGCTGGCATGGAAGCAGCCTTCTTTGGATCCTACTGTAAGGATCAGAGAATCCCATGGCTATTTCTTCCTCTGCTGAGTCTGTTGAATCATGTTCTATAAGTTCGGAGTGAACAACATCCTGAAGTCCGGCAATGGTATAGGATGAGAGGTTATCATTATGATGTGTTTTGAGCATCCTAAGTATATGGAAGAAGTTAGCCAGAGAGACACATAGTGAATTGGTAGTAGTCCTTACCTCAAAGGACCTTCTCAACATAGACTCATATACAAATACCTAACAGTAACACAGGTCAGAGAGAAGGACGTAATGGAGTAATGAAGAAGAAGGAAGTGATGAGTTGACACTTAGATTGGAATAATTAGGACTTCAAAGCTCAGAGACATACATGAATGTTCTTCCTGGAAGGGCATTCCCAGCCAAGGGAACAGAATGAGTACAAGCTGGGCACAGACAGAACTTCTAGGAAGAGCATCCTTGTATCTAAGCTTTAAGGGGAGGGTCTCTCAGTTTAAATTTAAACTCCAAGAGTTCTATGCAAAGGAAACCAGAGTTCTTTGCTTTGGAAATGCAGCTACGTTTGGTCCTGGTGTTTGCAGTTCCCATTGGAGAACTCCTCTTTCTCTCCCCCCCACCCCCCCTACCCCGCAGCCCAAACCCCTTAAGGAGAGCGGGGGCTGTAGTTTCCAGTAATTAAACTTGCATCATGTGTGATGAGGGAAATATTTTAAAATTCCATCTCTTTTTGGCCTTCTGATGATTTGCTTCAGAGTTAGAAATAAACATTAGTCCCAGAATTGTTCTTTTTTAAATTTTTGATCCTATTTCTAATTGCCATTTCTGCCTCACCTTCCTCCATCTGCCATGCTTCATCTCAGACATAAGCCATTGGAACATTCTTTTTTCCTCTCTGATTTCAGTCCCCAGAGCTTCTACAAAGAGAGTCACCTGCCTGTGTTCCCACTCACCAATCTGAATCATTCAGATGCCGCTGAGAAACAAAACCACATATTCCCAGAAGCCACCCTGGTCTGATCTTTCACACATCACCAAGGCTTTGTCCCTACTTAATTCTACCTTTTCATTCCCGTAAATATTCTTTTCACGTCAGTGTGTGCCAACCGACTGATTCTCATTTACTCTTGACACATGTTAGATGATCACACAGAAGTTCACCAGCTAGTTATTTTCTGGGCTACTTTAGTTTGAGATCTCTGTATTCTTTCTCCTAACAGTGGTCATGCTTGTAGTTTAACAAAGTTATCATTTATTATCCCACTCTTGCCCGCTTAAGGAGAGTAATGGTAACAAGGAGTAAGTTTTATATAAGACTAGCACCTCCTCGAGGCTCAGGGCAACCTGTGATGAAGCAAATTGTCCTATTTTAAAAATGAGAAAACTGGGAGAAGGACTTGTGACTTCAGTGACTAAGGTTAAGATCACTCGGGTCGTTAGAGATGAGAAGGGCTCAGACTCAGGACTGCTGAAAAAAGAGTTGATGGTTTTCAGGATCTGATGGATGCTCTGAATTCTATCCTGGTCCATCAGTACTTCCCAGAGACCCTCTAAACCAGAGGTTCTCAAAACCATTGGGTTTTAGAATCATTTGGGGGCTTGTTCAAAAATGCAGGATCTCTGCCTCTCCTCTCTACACTCTGATTCTGATTCTTGACTCCTGGGGCCTTAGAATTGTCCTCATTAACATGGACTCCTGGGAGGTGTGGCGGCGTCGGTGGCGAGGCGCGGGCCTGGGCGCACCGGAGGGAGGGGCCTGGGCGCGAGGCTCGCGGGGACTGGCCTTCTTCGGCGGCAGGAGGCGGTCATTCGAGCTGGGTTTGGGGTCTGAGGCGAGCGAGGGGCCACGCGGATGGCGAGCGAGTCTACGGCCCGCTGCCCAGCCCTCCTCCCTCGCAGGGCGACGACTCGACGGCCGCTCGAGTAACCGCTGCTTTTGTTCCGAGCGCCTGTCCCTTCCGTCGCCCCAGCCCCTCACGCCGCCGCGCTCCGGCCGGCCTGCCCGCCCTCGGTCCCCGAACACCTATTCGGCTGGTGCTGCGCGGATGCGGCTGGGGACCTGGGTTTGGGCTTTGAGCGGGAGGAGGAGGAGCGGCGGCGCCTGGGCGGCAGGCAATGGGGAACTGCTGCTGGACGCAGCGCTTCGGGCTCCTCCGCAGGGAAGCCGGGCGGCTGCAGCGTGTAGGAGGCGGTGGAGGATCCAAGTATTTTAGAACATGCTCAAGAGGCCTCTTACTGAAGAAGAAACTGTTGCCCTAAAAGAGAAGCATTATGATTCTATTGTTGAAAAACAGAAAGATCTTGATATGAAATTCCAAAAGGAGTTAGCCTTCCAGGAAGAGAAGACTAGAAGAAGTTTTATACGCTGCACAGCGTGAAGCAGCCAGGGCAGCAAAGCAGCGAAAGCTCTTGGAGCAAGAAAGACAGAGAGTTGTGCAGCGATGCCATCCTTCAAACAATGGAGAGCATCAAAGTTCAGGACCAGAAGATGACTTTGAATCTTCTTTGAGAAATATAAAGTCACAATATGAAGTTTTCCGAAGTAGTAGACTCTCATCAGATGCCACAGTTTTGACACCAAATATAGAAAGCAGTTGTGATTTAATGACCAAAACTAAATCAACTAGTGGAAATGATGACAGTACATCTTTACATCTAGAATGGGAAGATGAAGAAGGAATGAATAGAATGCTACCCACGAGAGAACGGTCCAAAACAGAGGAAGGCATTCTCCGGGCAGCACTTAAGTACAGCAGCAAGAAGACTGGAAGTAATCCTACGTCAGCCTCTGATGATTCCAGTGGGCTGGAGTGGGGAAATGATTTTGTTAGTGCCGAAATGGATGATAATGGCAATTCCGAGTATTCGGGATTTGTAAATCCTGTGTTAGAACTGTCTGATTCTGGCCTAAAGCAATATGACACAGATCAACAACAACGATAGGGTAAAATTGTACGAACTTGTTTATCAGTTATCACCAAATGTTAAAAACCAACTAGAATGTATAAATAGTTGTGCTGAGCCTTTTTGTAAGGGGGGAGGTAAGAAACCGTGTTGTAAATGCTTATTAGAAAGGAATAGAAATGATAGGCTGTATCTGAATTGCTTCAGAATTAAGTGCAATTTCATCATCTGCCTTCTGCTTTTCAAAAACAATGTTTCTGTCATGTTATTAAACTCTTTTCTTTATAGCACTATTTACTATTTGTAGATTTTCACTTTTTAAAATAGTTTTATTTCACTTTGAATGCTTTCTTAGCCCTCTTTCAGTAGCTAACTGTGAAAATACTAAGGCATTTTGTGTTACTTCTCAGTAGATGTGAAGGGAGCATGAAGGACTGCCAGATTCAAATTTAGCATAGTGTTCCCTTTTCCAGCAATATCTATTCCTATGACTTATTTAAATTTTATTATCTAATAGTAAGCACAATTAATTTGAGTAGATGATCCTAAGGAAGGCTGCAATACCAGTTTCTTTCTACACTTACTGCATATCCTGGTATGTTATGTTAAAATAAGCTTTCAAAGTTTGACTCTTAAAGTTGGTAACCCGAAGTTTAATATTTAAGAAAATATATATACTTAGGTTTTTCATGTCCTTTTACATGCCATTATAAATGAATATGGACTTTAAGTTAATTGATATGTTAAATTTCTAGGTGTCATTTTAAAAAATTCTATATTTCCAATGAATGGTCTTGGAAAGATTTCACACAGAACATATGCTCTGTGCATGATTTATTTAGAAAGGAAAACCTAAAATAGGTAATACGGGTATTTTAAAGTAAATAAAAATAAAATCCATTCTGGTATGAAAGAATCCATTGATTTTATTAAGCTTTCCTTTGCTTTGTAAAACGAGGTACTTTAATGGGATATAATTAAGTCAATCAATATATGTAACTGCATTTTTATGATACACAATTATCCTTCCTCTAAAGTTTATGTATCAACCTAAAAGGCCAAGGATATAAGACACTCCCTAATTGCTTGTCTTGATTTTGCTGAGGATTGAACATGATTTTAGCAAGCAAACTTTTTCCATTTTTCCTTAGTGTTTTTCTTTTTCTAGTGCATGTTCTCAAAAATATAGGAAGGTCCAGATATAAATAGTAAGTTAAAGTTTTTGCTGTACTTTAAAAAAATCATGTGGCCCTTTCAATATTTGAATTGCTAGGCAATGACATCCGTATTTTGTCTCCTTTTTTATCTCATAGAAATAAATATGACACTTTAAATATGTAAATATATTAGGTAACGCTGTTATTTATGTCTGTCTTAATTTAAGTTGTAGCTATGTCATTGGAAATATTTTAAAGAATCTATATTCACCTTGCCTGTGTTATGCTTTTTAAAGTTTATATACATCATATGTATACTTTTGGTTTGGCATAAGCTACTATTGTAATTTTTCTTGGTGTTTTGTTCATAAAGAATTTTTTGAAGGAATGGTTCTCAAAGATTGTGAATAAACATATTTTTACATTTAAAAACAATAAAAAAACATGGACTCCTGATGTTATTGATGTAGGAATGTAGGTTGAGATATTGCTGAGAAAAGTGGAGAACTTCAGTCTGATAACCTCAAAATGCCCTCTTTTTCTTTTGCTTGCCATTGTATGCAAATTTTGAGTTCATTCCAGGAGAGATGGTTTGTATTGGGCTGTAGTTCTTATAAAATATCCCTTTAATCTTATTTTAAATGGCTGCATTTCTGGAAGAGACCATTTTATTCCAAAGAGAATTTCATTTTTGATGGTTTTAGATAGGTCTCTTATTTTAATTCTCTTTTGTCTTTTTTAAAATATGACACCGTAATCCTCTTTGCATCTAGATTTTGTGTTATATTGGTGTTTTTTCATGGACCATTGCCAGAGCTGGCATTAATGATGGAGTTGTCAGATTTGTATTCTAAATGAGAGTAAAATTCAAATAAGGACTCAAAGGGAAAATATACCTATAAATATTTGAAAAGACCTCTCTCACTTTTCTCTCTCTCTCTCTCTCCCCCTCCTCCTCCCCCTCTCCCCCTCTCTCTTTTGGAAGTTTTTCTTTTGAGAAAAAGGAAATATTAATTGAGATAAATATGTTAGGGATGCATTTTACTGTTCTGTGTACCATCTTAAGAAATATTCAGCTAAATTCTGCTTGTCAGACTCCAACAAAGGTCACAGTGCCAGATAAAATATGAGTCAAGCTTTGATTTCCTTATGTAAATGTTTTCTCTAGATATATGTCCATTATGCCAAATCTAATGGGTCCAATAATAACCACTCCAGACCCATCTAATTCAATTTAATTCTGCTCCATCAAAAGATGCAAAACAACTTTTTGAAAGACAGAGCTTAGCTCTATTTCTACCACTAAAGGAAATGAGAAAGTCTTAAAGAGATGAGATATCCAACAGAGCTTCGATATTGATCTCATCTCCCCTAAGTGTGCTCTTGTGTACAGTACACAGAGTGGGACTTGGTGTGAAGATACGCCGTTGTATGGCTCAAGGATACTGGAACAAATCATCTGCAGTCATCTCTTCTTTGGTGGAAATATTCCTCCCCGACCCCACCCTGGGATCCGGGCAAAGATTTGAGATCCCCTCTCTCCAGATTTGAGATCATTATTCATAACCATATTTGCTCATGAACTGCAGCTCTGGCCTCTTGCACAAGAGGCCATGTTTCACAAAATATCTTCTTTCCAAAATGTAAAGTCTCTCTTTACATATTTAACCCTGTCTCAAGAAAACTGTAAAAAGGTGAGGGTGGGGCAATGCATTTCAAGTGCCCACACAGAGCCTAATGGCAAAGGTCATTCTTTCCATCCCCTACCTGGCTCTTAAACCACCTTCTGAAACTTTGGAGGCTATTTTTGTCCACTCTTCCCACTTGTCTCCTGCCACGATGAGCTGGTGTAGGAACTCGAATATTTTCATCTCCTTTGGGAGAAGTATTTTTCAAGCAGAGGCAGGAAACTCAGTGGCAGTTAATGAATGCTCTTAGCATGTGGGAATCTGGTTGGTGTCTAGGAGCACAGGGGTTCAGGAAATGGACTCTCCCTCTCTTGAAGATGGTTATGCTGGACTAAGAGGGGGTGGGCCTACCACTAAAAATCCTGTTCATTGAGCACTGGCTTTGTGTCACCTACTGAGCTAAGTCATTCCCCACATGGAATTAAATTTCATCTTGCCACAGCTCTATGCGTTATGTACTGTTATTCCCATTTTAGAGATGAGGAAATTCAGGCTCTCTGTTGCTCAGGTACCCAGGGACCTCGTGTCAGACTTGACACTGACATCTTGTCTTTCTGACATCAAAGCCTCTGCACTATATTTATGCTACACTGGCTGAAAATATAAATAATATTCTATGACTGAAGACCAGGAAAGATCAACAGAAAAAGAAATTCATCTCTAGGGTCAGAAAGATTAAACTAGAATCCGAAAGACCTTATCCGTTCCTATGTGGCAGGGCTCTTTTTTAAATGATTTCCCCATGCAGGCAGAATTCTCTGGAAGAATGCTCCTCACAGCCTTCAATACATCATAAATAACCTCCCAGGTGCTCCAGTTGGAGACCCTCAGTCACTCTCCTCTGGAGGACTTCCGTATGAACCTTCCCCCACCGGCTTTCCTTCTCATTCCCACCCCCAACCCCATTTTTGAATCAGTGTCATTGGCTCATCTTTGATGATGCTTTGTAGGTACTCTTAGTATTTTGGGCAAGCAATTTTTAGCTTAAATGAGTGCTGCCTCCATAGAGCCAGAATCTGCTGCTGCTATGTGGTTAGTATCTAACAATTGCACAAATGTTTATGTCTGTTATTTGGTAAAGAGGAAGGTCACCGAAGCTGAAATTTCCTGGGTTGTGTTTTCTTTTTCCTCCTTGGTCTCAGCTGAATAGGGCCCAAGACAGGTGCTCAAAGAGGGTTGATGAGCTAAACCAAAAATGGAACCAACTGTCCTAAGCTCTGCAAAGGGGAAATACATGAAACCCTCAGATAAGTTACTTTTTAATGAGGAAAGGTGTGAGTGTGGAGGTCAATTAAGATAAATTTACCCATGTCTGTAATACAATACAGAACAAGTACCATAAGAGGGATATTAAGTACCAGGGGACTTCAAAGTTTGGAGAGGTCTTATCCATTTATATAAATGGAAGTATCAGAGGGCTTTAAATGCCCATCAAGCCAATCAAACCCTCATGCCTGGCACTAGGGTGATGCCAGGCTGTCATTCTTTGTAGCGATGGCAGGAACTACGGTGTGGAGGAAACTTTGGCTTTATATTTTCCTGATGTGTATGAATATTTTTATGATGAATTTCTTCTTTTGGCAACCAAAATGAAAAAGAAAGGATTTTATAGTGAAGGCAGCATGGGACTGGGTTTGGAAAGCTCTGTGGATGGGCTGAGGGGCAAGAAGAATTCCAGCCTGAAGACACAGAACCAGGAAGAGCACAGAAGCAGTCAAACACTGAGACGTTTCTGGGGTCAGAACTAGGAAGGTTTGGCTGGAATTCTGGGCATGGGCGGGGACAGAGCAGTAGGTAAGGCTGCAATGGAAAGTCAAGGCCATGTCGTGAAAGTCAGAGATACCAGCATTGATTTCACCTGGCCATGGAAGCTTCTGGAGTCTTCTAAGCTACACTAGGCATGACCAAGACTGGGCTTGGGAGGAGTCCTCTCGGACTCTGCTCAGGACCTGGGTTTGTGCTGAAGCAGTCCTTGGTGACCATAATGGCCTGGAGCTCTCAATGCCAGGGCTGGTCTCTGCTCTATGTGCCAGGCGAGGCAGTGCTCCAGCCCGAGGGAGTGACCCATGCTGGGTCTTCCAAGAAGAGGGACCAGAGAGGAGGAAAGTGATTGACATCTTCACAGAACCACTCAAACCACCTGTAGGTCTCTTCTTCTTCTCTGGTGATGAAAAGTCAAGGCGGACATTGTGATTCCCTCAATTTCATGTTATTTTTCACTTCAAGAAAATAAAACTTGGAGTTCCCATTGTGGCCTAGTGGTAACAAACCCCACTAATATCCATGAGGATACAGGTTCGATCCCTGGCCCTGTTAAGTGGGTTAAGGATCCAGCGTTGCCATAAGCTGTGGTATAGGTCACATATGCAGCTCAGATCTGGTGATGCTGTAGCTGTGGCATAGGCTCCAGTTCAATCCCTGGCCTGGGAACTTCCATATGCTGCAGGTGCTGCCCTAAAAAAAGAAACTACAACTTTCTTAAATGTTGGTATTCTTTTTTTTTTTTCCTTTTTAAGGGCCTCACCTGCAGCATATGGAAGTTCCCAGGCTAGGGGTCAAATCAGAGCTGCAGCTGCCAGCCTATGCCACAGCCACAGCTATGCTGGATCTGAGCATCTGTAACCTACACTGCAGCTTGTGGCAAGGCTGTATCCTTAACTCACTGAGCAAGGTCAGGGATTGAACCCCCATCCTCATGTTCTTTTTTTTTTTTTTGGACTTTTTGCCTTTTCTAGGGCTGCTTCCATGGCATATGGAGATTCCCAGGCTAGGGGTCTAATCTGAGCCATAGCCACCGGCCTATGCCAGAGCCACAGCAACATGGGATCTGAGCCACGTCTGCAACCTACACCACAGCTTGTGGCAATGCCGGATCCTTAACCCTAGGTCAGGTTCTTAACCCCATGAGCCACAATGAGAACTCTAAGATTGATATTCTTACCCTTCTCCTGCTTCTTCCTCTCTCTTTCATTGAAGTACATCTCAAATAGAAACACACCTGCTCACACCCTCAGTTTATTCACTCACTCACTCCACCTCCTCTTCCAGCTACCTTGGTTCCACTGGGAGCAGTGAGGGCAAAAAGTCAATTAATTTCTATGAAATATCCATTGACCACTGTGATCAATAACAGACTTTTCATCGGTCAGCGTTCTCCATCAGCCACCTCCTAGTTGTCACCAATTCCTATCATTTCAACCTGTTCCATGCTGTCCAGTCTGAAGGCACAATCCTCTAGCCCCCGCCTTGCTCTTTGGTTTTAATTTGTTTTCAACTCTGAAATGAAAACCCATTACCTGTTTCTTGAGCCTAACTCCTTCACTGATGCCCTTTTTTTGTATTTTAAAATATGTCAAGGTATTTCTTTGAGTAATCTGTTTTGTCTACCAAAGAATTTTATTTATTTATTTATTTTGTCTTTTTTAAGGCCACAGCCAGGGCATATGAAAGTTCCCAGGTTAGGGGTCGAATCAGAGATTTAGCTGCTGGCCTACAGCACAGCCACAGCCATCGGGGAACTGAGCTGTTTCTGTGACCTACAACACAGCTCACAGCAACACCAGATCCTTAACCCAGTGAGAGAGGCCAGGGATCAAACCTGCATCCTCAGATGTTAGTCCAATTTGTTTCCACTGAGCCATAACAGGAACGCCTCTACAAAAGAATTTTTAAGCAAAAAGAACCTCATAGCCAACAATGTTACCCAACTGAATATGATCATGTTGCTGGATAAGACTCTATAAAGTTCTTTGTGACGCTTATTTTTTTTTTTTTTTTTTTTTTTTTTTGGCCATAGCATGCAGTGGCTTGATGAAAGCTCTGTTCCCAGACCAGGGATTGAACTCAGGCCACAGTGGTGAAAGTGCCACATCTTAACCACTAGACCACCAGGGAACTCCCTGTGATGGTTAATTTTATGTACCAAATTGGCTATACCATGGTACCTAGATATCTGGTCAAACATGTCTGGGATGTTGCTATGAAGGTATTTTATTTATTTTTTTGTTTTTATGGCTGCACCTACAGCATATGGAAGTTCCCAGCCTAGGGTTTGAATCCAAGCTGCAGCTGCCAGCCTATACCACAGCCACAGCAACAGCAGAGCTGAGCCACATCAGTGACCTAGGCTGCAGCTTAGAGCAATGCCAGATCCTTCACCCACTGAGTGAGGCCAGGGATCGAACCCACATCCTCACAGATACTAGTTGGGTTCCTAACCTGCTGAGCCACAATGGGAACTCTGAAGGTATTTTTTGATGAGTTTAAATATAGACACCAGAGACTGAATAAAGTAGATTACTCTCCATCATGTGGCTGACCCTCATCTGGTCAGTTGAACACCTTAAGAAAAATGCTGTCTTCCTCAGGGGAGGAGAGAGGTCCCCAGGCAGTGGCAGACCACCTTTGGACTCAAACTACAACATCAAGTCCTCTGTGGGACTCCAGCCTGTAGGTGGAGTGTGCTGATTGGGACTTGCCAGCCTCCGCAATTTTATGAGCCAGTTCTTTAAAATCAATCAGTCTCTCCGTGTGTCTCTCTCTTTCTGGAGAAGAACCTTGACCGATATGCTCTTCATTCCTATATTCCTCCAGCAAGATATGGTTTCTCCTTCTAAGAAATACCTGTTGGATGACCAGGCACAAGGTGCCAGTGAAGTGATTCTTCTTTACATTGACAATTCCCCCCTTCACCTCCTCCATCACTTTCCCCTGCACGAAAACCTATATACGTGATAACCTCAGACATCCAACCTTGATCTTGTTTCATATCTCTTCCTTTGCTTGTATCATCGGTGGAGGAAAGTGGAGCTTGGCTGCTTTCTGGTTGAAAGATACCTGCTTTCAGGTTGAAACCTCCATGGCTTCCTTAATTTCTCCCTCGCAAGTGCATTTAACAATGCTTTACTCATCTGCATTTCTCTCCTCTGTGTATTCTCCAGGTTCACTGTTTGACTTTATTGGCATCTTCGCTCTGATAAATTTGAGGGGATTACACAGGGTCCCTGGGATGAAGTCATGTATTGGGCATCACCAAGATCTCCCACAGAAATCTATTCCTGATCAAAGATACATCAACCTTAACCATAGGAGTCATTAGCATTTACCAAATGCTACTCATGTGCTAGGCTCTGATGATGATTTACAGCCATCATCTCAGTTTTTCCTGTAAACTAGATGTGAGACACTTTTATTGATTGTGGCCCCAAGATTGAATTCCTCGTTTAATAAGAAACAAAACCTCTGAGTTTGGGTGCACGGACACTAGAAATAAAAACTAAATCTCCCACCTCCCACATTGCATTGAGATGTGGTCATGTGACTAAGCTCTGGCCAGTGGCCTATAAGACGTAGGGCTATGGAGAACTTCTGAGAAATATTCCTCAAGGTGGCCTGGTCCACCCCCCTTCTCCCTCGTACTTGGGGGACAGACTGCCTAGAGCTTGCAAAGCCGTTTCGAACCATGTGGTGTAAACATGTGTTGCAGGAAGGTGGAACAATCTGCTAAAAGGAGCCTGGAGCCTTGACTGTTTGGAACCATCCTACTGATCTAAAATTACCTGCATGGCAGTTATTTTTATTCTCTTTAACATCTTAAGTCACTGTGGTTTTAGAATTTTTTTTCCTTCTAACTGATTTTAATACTAAGGGATACAATAGGTTCAAATATTCCCATGTAATCGAAGAAGAAATTGAGGCTCAAAGAGGTTAGATAACTTGCTTAAAATTACCTAGGTAGCGAGTTGTAAGTTACCTAAGGAACCTGGTTCTTTCTGACTATGAAGCCCACGCCACTGCCTGTTCCTGCACACCTACTTCTTGTTAGTGAGGGCACACCTCCAAGGTGATTTGCTTGTCTTTTCTCCTGGCTGGAAGATTCTTCTACGCAAACAGCTTGTCTGGGCTGCTGCTGACTGGAGACAAGTTCAGAGACCCCTTCACTGTCTTGAAAGTTGCTCCAACCAACCTCTATAGTCTTGGGCATCCAGAGAGCCTGGGTACATTTATCCCCCCAGCTACCTGATATGTTTGCCAAGTAACACCTTTTTCAAGTGCAGGGTAGCGTAGATGTCTTGCACACCCCATCAGACTGCTAAGCAGGCCTGTCCAAACAAATCTACTCTGTCATGACTTTATTCCCCTGGAATAGAAACTTCCTTCAGATAGAGAGACCCTCAAGGTCCTTCAAATACTCTACAGCAGTCTATGCCACAGTCAAAAATACAATCCCAGCGGAGGAAAAATGTTTCTGCTCCTGGCTTGTGTGACTGCTGCTCTGATCTAGTTTACTGTGGGGCCTTGAAGAGAGACAGCGTGTTGTGTTGAAAGAGCACAGGGCTGACTTTCTGAAAGCTTGGCTGCTGGTTACAATTCCTATGCTATTTAGTTCTGTCTTGAGCATGTCTCCTAACCTCTTGGAGCTTCTCAGCTATAAGATGGGAACCCCATCATTTGCCCACCTCTCCAGGCATGCATGCATCTCAATTTTATAAAATGTGAAGTTTTATGAGTTCTGGACACAGAAAGATGAACAAGATACAGCCTCCCTACCAGCGGCATTATAGTAAATGCAAAGTGTTAATGGGCATGATGGGACTTGAGAAAGTAGAAAGCTGTATATACAAAGAGTTGTGGGGTTTTATTATTATTATTATTATTTTTTGCTTTTTTTAGGGCCACAGCTATGGCATATGGAAGTTTCCAGGCTAGGGGTTAAAGCAGAGCTGCAGTTGCCAGCCTACCCCACAGCCACAGCAACACGGGATCTGAGCTGCGTCCGTGACCTACATCACAGCTCAGGGCAACCCCAGATCCTTCACCCACTGAGTGAGACCAGGGATCAAACCTGCATCCTCATGGATACTAGCTGGGTTCATTACCACTGAACCACAAGGGGAACTTCCCAAAGAGTTATTTTTAAGTTACAACTTGGGTAACCTTGGGTTCCCCTCCTCTAAGGTAGGACCCCCTACAACGTGCCAATGGGAGTCTGTGGAGAAATAGGCCCAGAATAGCAAAGTGGCTCCTGAGGCCACTAGCAAGTGTTGGATTATAGACAGGGAATCAAATGTTGACTGGATTCATCCTGGGGAAAAGGCAGTTCTGAGAAGCATGTTGAAATGCTCCATCCTCAGAGCTCTTGCCTGAGCTCAATAACTAAAGAGCCACCTGGAGCCACAGACCACAGACTCCTGTCCTTAGGATTGGGAGATTCCTCATTCAGCCAGGAGAGAAATTTCAATCTTTTATTGAAAGCCCTTTGCAGTAGGAAATCCTCCTTTTTTTTTTTTTTCTTTTTGGCAGTGTCAGCATAATTTAACTATGATTTCATGGCTTCTTTGACTTACTTGTTAAATTATGCCTCCGTCACTTTCCCTTTGGGTTTTCCCACCTTTTGGTCCTACAACCTCCCATTATTTATTAATGCCCCGATACACAATCGAGGCAAGCAGAAAGCAGCCTTTTTACAATGACTTAGGAGGCTCCTGGCAGGGATACAACAAGAACAGCAGCATATGATCTGAGAGTCTCCCTGGTACTTGCATTTTTTGGGAACAGAGCTGGAGAGTTCTCGGCCCTCACCTACATGGGTCCTCCCCTCCCCTCCCCATCCCGCCCTCTGGCCACTTTCTTGCCCTGAGCAAATTCAAAATACTTAGCTCTAAATGACTAGTGAGTCACAGCTCATGGTTTTGTTTGTTTGTTTGCTTGGTTTTTGTATTTTTAAAGTGCCAACTGCTAGAATGAGCACGCTCCTCAAAGGTGGGCTTAACCTAAAGAGACACACAGAGGTAATTTTCTTTCCCTCCAAAGGAGGGGTCCTGTGTGGGATGAGGAAATTTCAGATCATTTGAATCTTTAGGGACACAGTTCTTGGAAGGAAGGTGGAAACAACCCCCCGGGGGTGGGGGGTGGGGATGGCCCTTGCAGTTCCTACAATTCTTTTCTGCGAATAGGTTTCCATTGTTTCAATGCATGGAATGACTCTCCTGGGGAATGGAGTTAGGATGAGCAGTTCCCAGGTATAGACATGGAGGTGTCCATGGCTCACTCAAGGCTGGGTCCTATCTGGACCTTCATCTCCATTTTCCTTCCCCCACCCCTGGCATCTGTGAGCGGCACAGCCCCTCACTTCCCCCATCTAGGTTTCCTTTTCCTCATCTCTTCCTTCTGCTTGTACTAGACTAGCATAAATTCTGTGACTTGGGGGATGACATATGGCGCTTCTAGAGGTGACAGGGCAGAACAGCACCTAGAAAAGTCCAGTGACCTGCCTGTTATCATACAGTGGAAAAGTGGCTGAGCCAGAATCAGAGCCCAGCTTTCTTTTCAACTGCAGATTTTTGTTGAAGTAGGTTGGTCTTTAATCTTTGGAGATAATACATATTCAAGCCCTAGAACAGGCCTGGCATTTAATTAATTTGCCTTCCTTTACTGCCAAACCCCCAAACCAATAACAGTGCTACAAGGGGCAGGGGTGGTGGAGTATGTGGATGGATCCCTGGGGTGCGAGGCTTGTGGGCTCTCATCTTCCTTTTCACTTACTGAAAACAAAGGTGAACTTGGATGAGTCCATTGCCTCTGTGGGCTTCAGTCTTCTTATCTGTAAAATCGGAAGATCGGGTTAGTCTTTGAGATACATTCCGGCTGTAACTTTGTTCCTGAGGCAGCCTTAGTTGAGTTTGGAGAGGGACTTAGTGCACAGAGTGAGGCTCTCATGTCTGGGAAAAGTGAATAAGGGAGTCAGGACAAGCTCAGAGTACTTGGGGCTTGGTCATTGTTGCACTGGGTGATGGTCAAGTCAAAGCAGGAGGACTGGTCCTACTTCTTGGCAGTCCATCCCCTTATTTCTCTGCAGGTGCCAGATGTCCCTTGGCCAATACTGCACTATGTTCCCACTGGTTCCCATTGCAGCTTCTGAAGGAGCCTGCTTGCACTAGAGGCTGGGCATCCTCCTTCATCCTCGAGTGCACTCACCTGTTTCACCCCTCCAGATGGCAGCAAGAGCCTCGGAGCCCGGGCATTGCCCTCTGGGGACTTGTTCTGACTTTCTCCAGGGGTTCAAGCAGCCATTCTCCATCTGGTTGGGCTTGGATTAAAGCCCAAGGACAAGAGAGGAGATGTGAGATAAAATAACAGTTGGAATAGAGATTCTGGCCTCTCCACTCCTGTGTGATGTTACCTCTCACTCCCTACCCTGCCCTGCAGAGGGTGGCAAAGGGAGTAAGTTAGTTAGTTCAGAGATGGAAGCTTTCTGGTTTTCTTGCTCACCCCCAGTTCTCTTCTCTGCAGCAAGCCTTACTTTGCAGTGACCTCTGCAATCCTTCCATTTGAATGTCTGCAGTGCCCCTGGGTTTGCAATGACATGCTTCATTCCTCCAGAAGTTTTCATTCCTGTGGCACCAAGGCTGGGAAACTTTAGAGCCAGGCTGTTCTGTAACTAACATCGAAGTGGAATCTGCCTAAGCCTTGACTAATGTATTCTTTGCATTATTAAACACAGATTAAATATATATGGATATTTAAATGTAATGTGTTATTTCCCTAAATCTAGCTTTACTTGCTGTTCCTTTGACTTATGCCTTTTCATTGCTCTTAATTGTCTCAGGGATCATAATTACAAGCAGGAAGGAGCTGGAGCTCCCTTAACACCAAAGACGTTGCTGTTCCATTACTTTTGCACAAGAGATGTAGCGGTAATTCTCTCACCCAGAAAATTACTGCTGAGGTTCTTCACATGGGAATGTATTTTTTTTTTTTCTTCCTAGAGAGAGCTTATTTCTCGCAATGATTCAAATGTGAAGGTAAGCAGAGCTGGCTAACTTGTTGGTTTTTTTCTGTTCTGCAAGAAAGCTTGTGTCTGGGGCAAGACATTGAATAACAAATTCAGACAGAGTCAGTGCCTTCACTCTCGCTGATGGCACCTTCACTGACTCTCCATCAGTGTCTGAAGGGTCGCTTGTCTCCCATGGGTGCTTGGAGGGCTCCAATGAGTTCTGATTGATTGGCTTTTTAAAAATAATCTAGTTTTATATGCAAGAGTCCTGCTCAGTATTCCAGCTTAGTAGTAGGGAAATTAGACCCATCAATGAAAGTGGTATAATTGAAGCAGAGGCTGTGTACATCACTGCTGCCTGCACGCACCAGGTCTCCTTCTCTAAGGGCAGGAATCGGGGATGGGTCTTGATGATCCCCAGCATCTTTGCAGCCTCAGAATCCCCATAGACCTCCATGCTTCCAAGGAACCTGCAGGGGAAATACAGACACTGCCCCTTTTTCGTGCCACCCCTAAACATGCTCCCGTCTGAGTCTTGGTTTAAGTACTTCCATTGGATGCCAATAAGTCAGTTGATCCAGGGCTTCTGGCTCTGTGTCCTGTATCAGTGTATTAGACTATCAGTGCTTTAGACTATATGCCATTGATGTTCTGAGCCAGTTCATAATAGCTAATGAGAATTGACGGTGCCATATTTCTTGCCCATTTCTCATGTTGGTAATTTCAGATTGGCCACTGGTGGAGTGTTCAACATGGAACAACATGGAAATCAGCAAGAGCTAGAAATCAGGGCTCCCTCCTCCCCACAACCCCCCCCACCCCCCAAAAACTGGATGTTAAAATTTGTAAGCATACTACTTGTGTTAGCTCCCTGAGGGCACTAATCAATGCCTCTAGCTCTCTGTATATATCACTAAACACATATGAGAGTTTACTGAAAGCTTTTCGAAGATGAGCACAGAAGACCTGTCATATCACATGTCTTTCCCCGTTTGATGGTAAATAAGTTATAATCTCCCTTGACTGCTACTGGGCAACCATCTTTCCTCCATCCCCAGCATTACTTTATTGCTCTCAGTGGGGACACATGCTTGATCCCAACTCCCATGCTTCTCTGGGTGGATTCTGCCTCTCTCGGGTGTGCTAACCAGCCTCCCTGCATCCCCTTCCAGCCCTGATCAAATTAGAGATCAAAGGTATTAAGAAAATATACTTGTTTTCTCCATCTTCCTCTGGACCCAAGACAATGATGGATACTCTCTGTCTTCCAACAGGAGAGTGACTGGAGTGAGGTGATGTACAGATCATCTGGGAGGTGGGGGAAGGAGCAGATGTTGGGGTAATGGGTGAGAAAGACTCTAGCAGGCAGGCCCCTTGTCAGCAGGGCTCATGGAAACCCAAAGAAGGAAAGGTAGGCCATGGTCAAGGTTCACAATGTACAATGTTCATTATATGCAAGTAGCCGCCCGTGGACTTTCTCGTGCCTCCTGACTTGGAAGTTCTGAACCAGCTCAATCTTGACTGGGCTCTTTAAATGCCTTGTCTGGAGCCTGAGAGGTAGTAAGCATTCCATAAACATTGACTGAACTCAAGGAGTTCCCATTGTGGCCCAGCCGAAATGAATCTGATGAGGAACAATGAGGTTGTGGGTTTGATCCCTGGCCTTGCTCAGTGGGTTGAGGATCTGGTGTTGCTGTGGCTGTGGTGTAGGCTGGCAGGTGTAGCCGTGATTCGGCCCCTAGCCTGGGAACCTCCATATGCCGCAGGTGTGGCCCTAAAAAGACAAAACAACAACAAATTTATTGAACTCAAGATTAATTTTATTTGATATCCATGGACCTCAAGTTTTGGGGAATGTGGGAGGGACCGGCAGTTTGGGGTTAGTAGATGCAAACTATTGCATTTGGAGTGGATAAGCAATGAATTCCTGCTGTACAGCACAGGGAACTCTATCTAGTCACTTGTGATGGAACATGATGGAGGGAGTTGCTATGGCTGGGGTATAGGGCAGCAGCTGTGGCTCCAGTTCAACTCTTAGCTTCCATATGCTGCAGGTGCAGCCCTAAAAAGCAAAAAAAAAAAACAAAAAAAAAAAACCCTCACCTCGCATGACCTCTCCCCCTTCCCTCTTCCCAGTAGTAACCACTAGTTCATTCTATATTTGTGAGTGTGCTTCTTTCTTGTTATACTCATTAGCATGCTGTATTTTTTAGATGCCACATATATGATACCACACAGCATTTGTCTTTCTTTGTCTGACTTATTTCACTTATCATAATGTCCTCCAAGTCCATCCATGTTGTTACAGGTGGCAAAATTTCATTCTTCTTTTTATGGCTGAGTGGCATTCCATTGTGTATATACACACCACATCTTCTTTATCCATTCATCTGTTGAGGGACACTTAGGTTGCTTCTATATCTTGGCAATTGTAAATAAGGCTGCAGTGGACATTGGGGTGTGTGTATGTTTTTGAATTGGTGTTTTTGTGTTTGTTTGGATATATACCAGGAATGGAATGGCTGGGTCATCTGGCAATTCTGTATTGCCGTTCAAGGCCCCAGAAGCCTTCCAGTTCAAGTCTTTGGAAACTGAGGTGTAAGCCTGCAGCCCCTTGCTCAGCACCCCACTGGGAACAGATATACAGTCACTGGCATTGTCAGGAGGGCAGACAGAAAGAAGAATGGAATGGGGCTCAGACCCATCTCATGGATCAGCTATACAGCTCGTATAACCAGGTTATTTCCCCCAAGGATTCAAGCCCTTTTGACACTCCATTGCCAGGAAGTCCCCTGTGAAATGCTGCTTCCCTGGGGATGGGCAGTGCACTAGAAAAAGAGTGCCATAGATACAGGGTGCCTGAGAACTTGGCCTTACTGGGAGACATTTGCAACAGATTCAGGGCATGGAGGGAGCTCAAGGGGAGGTTGGAAGGTGCCTGCAACAATACTAGGAGCACAGAGATATTTAAATACCCTTTCTATTGACTCTGCAAGGCAAACCTTATCTCCATTGAGGAGACTAAGACCCAAGAGTTATGCAATTAGTTCACATGTTGTCAGCACGGAGGTCAGATATGCTATCGACCAGTGCGGTATAAGGCAGTGTTCTCAGGTTGGTGCTCCCAGGATCCCCCACAGAACTTCAAAACATAAAGATGTTTGGATCTTACCCCCAGTATCCTGGAGACTAGTTAATGGCAGTAGAGCCAAGAAGTTAAGAGTTTGATTTTGAAGTCAGACGACCTGGCTTTGTTCATTAATTGTTAAGCTTTGGCAAACTAAACCTCACTAATTCCTAATTCCTCATATGTGAAAGGGTAAAATGACTGTACCTGCATCATATGATTACAGGGAAGAGATCATACATGTAAGGTGCTTAGTGTGGTGACTGGTACCCAGTACATGCTTAGTAAATTCAAGCCATTAATAATTGTTTTGTGTGAGAGTTATGTTAGACCTTGAAGAATGATGGTGATTTAAATAAAGGGAATCATAGGGAATATTGCAAATGAAGAGAAAACATCACATGTAAATGTGATTTTGTTTGCCCTGGGGGCTTGCTTCCTGTTCCTGCTTCCTAAATTGTAGAGATAAGTTCTGCTCTTGGTCCTCTTCTATGCCTATCCTTTGTCCTTGGGCATCTCGCCCATTCACACAAGTACTGGTTTCTCATTTATGTGGATAAACTCTCAAGTTTTATCTTGGGTGCAATCATTTTCTTAACCTCCATTCTCCTGCTTCTCATTCCTACTGGATGGTTCTTCTTCCTGAGATCTTCATTTCAGCATGTCAAAAAGTGGTCTTTGGAGTTCCCACTGTGGTGTGGTGAGTTAAGGATCCAGTGTTGCCATAGGTGTGGTGTAGGTTGCAGCTGTGGCTAGGATTCCATCCCTGGCCCAGGAACATCCAAATGCTGTGAGTGCAGCTGTTAAAAAAAAAGTGGTCTTCTAAGGGTTTCCATTTCCTTTAATGGCTCTCCCATATTCCAAGTCCCTGAGAATAAGTCCTCTTTGATATGTCCACCCACTTTCTCATAGCTAATCAAATTGCAATTTGGGTCAATACTAATGACTCCAGAATTAAGGCTGTTCTCTTCAATATGGAGAATTGAATTGTCTTCCTAACTGACCAGTGCATCTCTTCTAAACTGTATTGTACACAATCACCAAGCTGATCTTTCTAAAGATAATGCAATGATATCAGTCTATGCTCAGAAACCTTTGATTTTTTTCAAGTAGTTCTAGTGGAGCCTGCTATTTTCTATTCTCTGGACACAGCCTGCTTTCTCACCTTCATCTTTGGCTCATAGAGTCCCTTTAATCAGATCTGTCCTTCCCATGAGCTTTGCGTGGTGGGATTTTAACCCCTTTTCAAGAGGCTAAGGCCCCCTCTTCTGCTTACTTTTCCTCATCATTTCAGATTGATAAGACCTCTTTTTCCTCTGTACCGAGGAAGCATTCTGTATACTTTTAGGATAGTGATATTGGCATGTGGTATGGTTTTACCAATTAGTAAAAGCACCTGCAAGCCAGAGACCCGCTCGTATTTATCTCATGAGTGAACTCTTTTAACCCACCAAATAACACCCCTATGAAGGCTGGTACATTTTCATCTTCCAGAGGGAGATGCTGAAGCTCAGAATGGTTATGTCAGTATTTGAAAGGTCCCAAATGTACCAAGCAATTGGGGAAAGAATCCATTTAAAGCCAAGTCCATTTGGTTGCAAAGCCAGTATACAATCCTGCGGGGTAGAGGAAGCTGAGGGGAGGAAGAGGAAAGAAAGATGGGAGGGCTGGAAAGCTGTTGAAGAAGGTTTTAAGCTGGAGGCAGATTTTGAGCTGAGCCTTGGGAATGATGGTCTCAGTAGCTGAGTATGGGGGAGGCACTCAAGGAAAGGGGGGGCATAATTAGTGGTGTGGGGATGACCCTCGGTGCCCACTTGTGGAGCTAATGAACAGCAATGTGGGCATGGTCCACCCTCCTTTAATGAGGGAGACCCTCGGTAGTGGGGCATTGACCCCAGAAGAGTCTCTGCTCCCAGTTAAGCTTTGCAGCCCCAGAGAGAAGGGAGGCTTCTCAGCATGTCATTTCCCCATTCGGTGGAAAGGCTGGGACTCAGATTTGGGGGAAAATGGAGTACAGCCTGGTGAGTGGAGTACAGCCTGGTGAGTGCGGAGTACAGCCTGGTGAGTGGAGTCCCCTCTGCACCAGCTTGGGTGTCCTACTTCCACCTAGCACCAGCCCAAACTCAGCAGGAAACACTTGCCCAATCAGTCCAGCACTACCCCTCCAGGGGAGGTGTGGGTGGTGCTGCCTGGGTCTTTGGCAGGAACTTCTTTTTTTTTTTCTGTCTTTTTAGGGCTACACCCATGTCCTGTGGAGGTTCCCAGGCTGGGGGTCTAAGAGCTACAGCTGCCAGCCTACACTACAGCCACAGCAATGCCAGATCCAGGATCGAACCTGCAACCTCATGGTTCCTAGTTGGATGCTTTAACCACTGAGCCATGATGGGAACTCCAGCAGTAACTTCTTTAAGATCTCCTTTCTGAAGCCCTCACTCCCTGGTTCCCCTTGGCCATAGCCTGAAGTCAGAGCCAAGAACCCCATGGGCTTGGACCCCCTTTCATCAAATCTCTGCCCACAGCTCAGTGATCCAAAGAGCAGGGAACATGAATGACAAGGAAAATTAAATTAAATTGCTCCACCATTAAAAAGCTAGAGCTGACTCATGTTTATCTCCCTGAAGCGAGCAAGGCAGTAGGTCCTCTCTCTCCTCTTCACTTTGTTTAAAAATCACCATGAATTAGGACCTCAAGCAAACCCCCAATTAGAGACACGGCTGCCAAGCCTCTGGACCCAGCCTCATGATATACAGCCTGATGTCAGCCCTGCAGGAGGCTGTGTCTTCTTGTGTTTCAAGTGGCTGTCTTAACAGAATCCTTTTAGCAAATGGTCTTGACATATATTTTAGGCAAAACATATTTTAGGATTAAGGACCCCACCCAAGAGTATTTATACAATATCAGAGTGGATGAGGACATGAAGCCACAATACGTGATTCTAAGCATGAAACAAAAGGCAGATACTCTACAAAACAAAAACAAAAATGATAGATTTAACCACAGATATTTTTGAAAACCTCTTTGCAATAAAAATTCAATATAAAAGGCACTGAACTGAGAAAATTACTTATGGTAATTATGACACAGGGTTAACATCTAGATTTATTAACATATATCAAGGAAATTATAAGCACTTTAACATAGAAAAAAAGGACACACCATGGCATGTAATTAAACAAAAAAGTCTGTGGCTGTTGTGGCCCAGGATTAAGAACCTGACTAGTATTCATGATGATGTGAGTTTGATCCCTGGCCTCACTCAGGGGTTAAGGATCTGGTGTTGCTGTGGTTGTGGTGTAGGTCGCAGATGTGGCTCCCATCTGGTGTTGCTGCAGCTGTGGTGTAGGTTGGCAGCTGCAGCTCTGATTTGACCCCTATCCTATGAACTTCTGTATGCTGCTAGAGTGGCCCTAAAAAAAGAAAAAAAAAAAAAGGTAAGTAGAAAATAAATTACAAAAAATATTTAACATTACTGGTTGTCAAAGGAATGTGAATTAAAACAACTATGGGATTTCAACCTATCAGTTTGGTAAAGGATTAAAAGTCTCATCAGACTTTTAATCTTAAAACCCCAGCCTGGGTTCTGAGCATGTTGGGTAATGAATCTTCTCTGCAGGGGAGGCTGTGAACTGACTTCAGGTTCCCCGGGCCCTTTGTCATCTCCTCAAGCCCTAAAAGCAGCCACACCCATTGGCCTAGCAATTACATGGCTGGGAACTCACCCTCAGAAACTATCAGGCCAAAAAAAACAAAAGAAAATATCAGGCCAGGGTACAAATATGTGTGGATAAGAATGTTATAACATCGTTATTGGAAGGTACAAAAAATGGGAAAAAACCTCAG
Source organism: Sus scrofa (assembly GCF_000003025.6). Classification (NCBI taxonomy): domain Eukaryota; kingdom Metazoa; phylum Chordata; class Mammalia; order Artiodactyla; family Suidae; genus Sus; species Sus scrofa. Next base: position 160,612 of record NW_018084788.1, read on the forward strand.
TGTTCACAAATTACAGTGTAATGTTATAATAGAACAATGTACAGTCATTCAATCCTGATGCTTAGAGTTACATCTGTTGATGCGGGAAGATGATCCCATGACACGGTAAAATGAGAAATGGATGTTGGAGACTACTTCGGCTTTTTTTTTTTTTTTTTTTTTTTTTTTTTAAGGACAAAATGGAGATATTTTCAGAGTGTTTATATTCTGTTTTTATAAATTTTGGTTTGTTCACCTCCGTAACCCAGCCTGAGCTCCATGCCCTGCTGCGAGGCAGCCCATGATCTCTCCAACATGTGCATGAGATGCCCCAAAACTACCATCTGCTCTGGGAAGCCCACCTTCCAACTGATGCAGGAGCTCAGGGCTGCGTTCCTTCTTCTCCTTCTCCTCCTCCTTCCCTTTCCCTCCCCAACTGGGGCCCCCTCTGCTTCTTCTTCTTCCCCCTCCCCCTCTGTCTTCCTCTTCATCTCCTGTTTCTTCTTCACCTCCTTCTCCTCCTCCCTTTCTCATCCACCTTCCCCCCACCGCCCCTTCCCCCTCCTCTCTCCTCCCCCTCCTCTTCCTTCTCCTCCTCCTCCCACCTTTTTTTTTCTTTTTCTTAATGCAGATGGTGTAGAATTCAAAGCTAGCTGTGGTTTTTCCTTCACATTGGATGGTCTTTCCTTCTAGATTTCAGAAGCCCAGGACTGAGCTTTCAGCATTGAGACACACACCTGCCCGCATTTACAACCACAAACACCACCCACAGGACTGGAGTAGTGGTTTGATACTTGGTGTGTGGACAAACACCCGTAAGACTCTCAAGAGTCCAGGTTTCAGATGTTTTGCAGGTGCTGCTTGGATGACCTCTCCACAGAGAAGAGCCCAGCTTCTCAGAGTAGGACTGAGCCCTGGTGGGAGTGCAAGAAAGAGGTTTGCTCACAGTCTTCTATGCTCGATGGTCCCTCCAGGCTGTAGACTAACTTCTTTCACAGAAGCCTGGGCTCCTTGGAGGCATTAGAGGGGAAGGAGTGGGGGTGGCTGATGGTGCCATCTCTCCATAGCAGGTGGTCTGCCCACTGTGCAGTCCCCAAAGGCTGTGTAGCCTCCCACTGGTCACCAGCAGCAGAGAAGTGTCAACTGCACACCCCCCAGGCTGCCCTTGGCTTAAATCTTAAAGGGAAAGTAGAAGGAAGAACCTTCTAGCAGGTGTACTTCCTTAACTGCTTATAGGCATCAGACTGCTTCAGAAAAAAGCTACAGCTTCCTCTCTGAATAGATAAGTATGGAGGCAGAGCCTGAAAGATCCCTGCCTGGGAAAGCTGTCAAGAAGACTGGGCTCTGGATGGAGCTTGAGTCTGATGATATAGGCTCAGCCCACTCTGCATCATGTGATCCCATAACCCTTTTCTATAGGCTGGGTCACCTGGTAAAATGCAGTTACAGATAATGGGGGAAATCGGGTCTTGATCAGTGTGGTTGAAGATAAAATTCAAGAGCTTAAAGAACAGGTAATGGAGGAGTTCCCTTTGTGGCTCAGTGGTAACAAACCTGACAAGGATCCATGAGGTTTCAGGTTCAATCCCTGGCCTCATTCAGTGGGTTAAGGATCCGGCGTGGCTGTGAGCTGTGGTCTAGGTCGCAGACTCGGCTTGTATCCCATGTTGCTGAGGCTGTGGTGTAGACTGGGAGCTGTAGCTCTGATTCCCTGGACTGGGAACTTCCACATGCTGCAGGTCCGGCCCTAAAAAGCAAAAAAATAAAATAAAATAAAATAATAAAATAAATAAAAAGAAAAGGGGTAAAAGGGAGAGATTATTTCATAGAATAAAACCTCTTGTGTCCTAAACCCATAGAAACCTTAAATCTATGAATGTACAGGGTTGCAAGTTTCAGGCCAGAAGGTAACTAACGTAGGTTCATCTCTGTTCTGCCAGAGAGCAAGAGGATGGGTTGAATACCCACCACATTTCATCTCCATCCTGGTCTGAAAGTGTCACATCTTTTCTTGGTCCAGTTTGCCTTTATTTACACAAAGTTGGTCATTTCTGCCTCCTCTGGTTTTGCCTCTGTGGTCACACCAGCCCCCAGGGGCAAAGCCAGTGGAACAGGGGATTCATATTTGAATGTTGTCTCTGTGGCAGGCACTGTGCCAGGGCCTTTACCATTTATTATTGTGTGTAGTTCAGGAAGTCACTTGCCACAGCTTAAGAGTCAGGGACTCGGGAGCATGAATGTCCGTGTGGGAACTAAACCCATCCTTGTGAGAGGGAGGAGGGTCTTTTGGGGGAATTGCACTGGACAGCATCCCTGACCGAGGGGGTTTTGTGTTTTGTTTTGTTTTTCCTTTTTTTTGGCTGTGGCATGGAGTGGCTTGATGTGGGAGTTCAGTTCCCAAACCAGAGATTGAGCCCAGGCTGCAGCACTGAATTGCCACGTCCTAACCGCTAGACCACCAGGGAACTCCCCTTGTTTTAGCTATTCTAATAATAGAATCTTGACCCTACAGTGTACTAGATTCTGGCCCTGGCTCATCTATGGCTCCTCGAGATAAATTCAACAATGGAGGCCACTCCTTTACACAGACATAAGCAAAGGACAGATATTTGCAGCATGCAGGTTGTCAGAGGAGATGAGATCCAATATCTCTGTTTTCCTTCTTCCATGGTGTCCCTCTGTCTTCATGCCCACCCGCAGGAGCAGGTATTAAAGGCAGAGCCCGAGGAGCTTTTCAAATGTTTCTGACTCAGAGTAAATATTTATAAGCTCTCATTCTCCCCCAAAGCCACCACACTGAGTCCATAACCCAAAAAGAAAATTGCAAAATCCAAATAAATGTTTAAAATCACCACAAAACATGTCAAGCAACTCAAAAATAACTAACTCAAGTCTTAGATAGTTCCACATCGATTTCTTTAGTGTGGAATGTGGGTACATTTTAATGTCTTTGATGGGGTGTAGGAGGTGACCGCTAAAATAAGCTTGCCTGGGGCCTTTACAATATCCTGCTCTGCATTTCAGGAAGGCTCCAGTGCCTACAGAGCCTGGGATGTTTGCAGGTCCAGGCTTCTCTTGGACCTGCGCTTTGAACACTGGGTAGCAGCACGGAACTTCGTAAGCTTTCTCCAGGGTCTGACTGCAAACCTGAGCAAGTCCACCTTAAGAAGGGCCATGCACAGAAGCATGCAAAAAGCTCAGTAATTCTTAGACGTGGCTAATCTCTATAATTCACCCAATTGCAGATACAAGGGACAGCTGCTATAGGGGTGATGTTCTCTCATTCCCTGTGTCACTGGGATGCTATTTCAAATCTTCCTGAGATTAGAAAAAGGATCACAATTGCCCCCAGGGCCTTGCCATGTAATTTTTATCAGGCTTGATCAGTGAGTTCCCCCAGGCAGTGCTTGCACTTCCGTGTGTGTGTGGGGGGGGGGAGGGGTGATGGGCAGGCCCATGATGGGGGGGGTCTCCTGAGGACCACACAGTCTATTTTTCCTCCCATGGGACTATATTTCCAGATTCACCCCCCAACTCCAAGACTCTTGGCTTTCACGATTGTTATGCCCTGGACTCTGTGGAGGGGGGCCAGTTTCCGAGACATACAATCTGTGCAGTTAAAGAGGGCCCAGAGTTCAGAAGGTTCCTGGGTTTGGTTTAAGTCTCTGCTGCTGCTGTCTTAAAATTCTTAATACTTTTTGAACAGGGACTCTGGCATTTTTCGCTTTGCCCTGGGCCTCCTGCATTAAACTCTCTGGTGGAGCAGTGTGATCAGAGGTAGATTTTTCTCTAAGTCTTGACTCCATTCTCTCTCAGCCTCTTTCAGTGGCTGGCTTGACTTAGAACTGAGAATGCAGAAAGCCAGGGCTTCTGATTAGGTGTATCTGAGTGCTGGTGGGGAGCCCACCATTTAATATCCATGTGGCCTGGACCACGTCTGTGACCCTCTGGAAGGCTTCTTCATCTGTCAGAAGGGGACAGTGGTCCATACTGATTCACAAGGTGCAGGTGGGATACATGCAGAACAGCCTGGCACAGGGAAGACATTCAGTAAATGCTCTTGTCTCCTTGGCCCCATCACCCCTGGAAGACTCTGCCCATTCCTTCCATGTCATCTCTTTCCAGAGCGATCAGCTCCAGTCAAAGTTAAAGTTTGGTGTCATTTTTGATGCAGCAGGTATAAGGCAAGGGTTCTGTCCATGATCTGACTCCTTGGAAGTTGAAAGTCATTTCTCATTGCATTCAGGTCCCTGTTCGGAGGAAGAGATGCATGGCCAAGCGGCGGCTATGATTTCTGCATCACAGGAAAAGCTGGCTTTACAGAGCCACCTCCTATTTGGGGAGCCTCTAAAGAGAGATTCTGATGGAAATGCATCTTCAAGGAATTTCCCCTATACTAATTGACATAATACGTTGCACTTGCATAATTCTTTTTTTCTCCAAGGTTCTGTGGACATTGACACATGACCATTCATTCATTGCATCCTGTTGCCTTGAGTCAGATGACTCCCCACCTTGGTGGGGGGTCGAGAGGCCCTGGCTCTCAGGCCCCCCTCTGCTCAGGACTTGTATGTGGTCTTTGAATAACTTTGTAGACATCAGCTACTTCAGATGCAAATTGAGGTTAATCATTTCTGTTTGATCTCAGAAATCCTATGAAGGTGAAATAGCTCCTGGATGGAAACCATCTTTAAAAAGTAGAAATAACTTCCCAATGCAAGGCATGGATTTATTACATTTGGGCCATTAAGTTCAAGTTTAAAATCCAGGGCTGTACCAAGCTGTATATGTTTGCCGGCATTGAAATTTCCCCTTGCTAAAACTGGTGCCAGATATCCAAGAGGCAATTGTGAAATTGCTTAGAACACTGAGAGGATAATTAGCTTTAGAATACGATGCTACAAGACACCCATTTGCCCTAGGCTAGCAAAAGCCTGGGCAGATCGCAGAAGCTCAAAGAATTCTAAAGAATGTTCAGAACTTCCTCCATCTCCCCTATGTTGGGGAGGTTTTCCCTCTTTGGAATTTTTATAACCATCAAAATCTATCCTACTCAAGTGGCATTGAATGAGGCAAATGTGAGTTGCCCTTTGTGACTTGACACATGGCCCTATCTCCTCACCTTGACATAAGCAGCCAAGGGAAAGAAGGGGTAAGGCAGGTATGTGCCATCCCAGACCGAAGATGGTGTTTTGCACAAGTGTGCCCTTGATAGTGATCACCAGTATGCAAGAGGCTGGCCGAGCAAGGTGGCTCCTTCTAACTTCAGGCTCTGAAGAAGGCTCTTAGAATATACCCTCGGGTTGTGCAAGATGGAACTCTCTCTGCAGTGCTTCTGTACTGGGAGCTGAAGTCTCCTATGCCAGGCTGGTTGACTTAGCTTTGAATCCATGAGGGTCTTAAAAAATGCAGTTACTTCTGGTGATGTATAAAGGAGTTTTGGTGACTAGTGTGGGGAAGTTTATCAAAAGTATGCCCAAATTCTTTCACAAAGCCAAGTTGCTATTATCCTATTAAAACTCAGAAGGTTCTCCCAGACTTCAAGAAATACTACAAAGCCACAGTCATCAAAACAGTGTGGTACTGGGATCAAAACAGACAGACAGACCAATGGAACAGAATAGAGAATCCGGAAATAAACCCTGACACCTATGGTCAATTAATCTTTGACAAGGGAGGCAAGAACATAAAATGGGAAAAGGAAAGTCTATTCAGCAAGCATTGCTGGGAAACCTGGACAGCTGCATGCAAAGCAATGAAACTAGAACACACCCTCACACCATGCACAAAAATAAACTCCAAATGGCTGAAAGACTTAAATATACGACAGGACACCATCAAACTCCTAGAAGAAAACATAGGCAAAACACTCTCTGACATCAACATCATGAATATTTTCTCAGGTCAGTCTCCCAAAGCAATCGAAATTAGAGCAAAAATAAACCCATGGGACCTCATCAAACTGAAAAGCTTTTGCACAGCAAAGGAAACCCAAAAGAAAACAAAAAGACAATTTACAGAATGGGAGAAAATAGTTTCAAATGATGCAACTGACAAGGGCTTAATCTCTAGAATATATAAACAACTTATACAACCCAACAGCAAAAAAGCCAATCAATCAATGGAAAAATGGGCAAAAGACCTGAATAGACATTTCTCCAAAGATATACAGATGGCCAACAAACACATGAAAAAATGCTCAACATTGCTGATTATAAGAGAAATGCAAATCAAAACTACCATGAGATACCACCTCACACCAGTCAGAATGGCCATCATTAATAAATCCACAAATAACAAGTGCTGGAGGGGCTGTGGAGAAAAGGGAACCCTCCTGCACTGCTGGTGGGAATGGAAACTGGTACAGCCACTATGGAGAACAGTTTGGAGATACCTTAGAAATCTATACATAGAACTTCCATATGACCCTGCAATCCCACTCTTGGGCATCTATCCACACAAAACTCTACTTAAAAGAGACACATGCACCCGCATGTTCATTGCAGCACTATTCACAATAGCCAGGATATGGAAACAACCCAAATGTCCATCGACAGATGACTGGATTCGGAAGAGGTGGTATATATAAACAATGGAATACTACTGAGCCATAAAAAAGGATGACATAATGCCATTTGCAGCAACATGGATGGAACTAGAGACTCTCATCCTGAGTGAAATGAGCCAGAAAGACAAAGACAAATACCATATGATATCACTTATAACTGGAATCTAATATCCAGCACAAATGAACATCTCCTCAGAAAAGAAAATCATGGACTTGGAGAAGAGACTTGTGGTTGCCTGATGGGAGGGGGAGGGAGTGGGAGGGATCGGGAGCTTGGGCTTATCAGACACAACCTAGAATAGATTTACAAGGAGATCCTGCTGAGTAGCATTGAGAACTATGTCTAGATACTCATGTCGCAACAGAAGAAAGGGTGGGGGAAAAAACTGTAACTGCAATGTATACATGTAAGGATAACCTGACCCCCTTGCTGTACAGTGGGAAAATAAAAAAAAAAAATCAGAAGGTGCTTTGATGTGAATTTTGAGAGAACAGGGATGTAGTTATGAAGTACTTGGAGTTGCTCACTGTTAAAACAAATGGCAGATAAGATCTCATGCTCCTTTGCCACTCTAATTTATCAGGTTAAGTATGAAGGTATCATGCTAAGGAGTATATGCTGTATCAATGTCTATTTTTATATTCATCTACATCTGTACAGTTCTTCAAGTTTGTTGTTGTTGTTGTTGTCTTTTTGCCTTTCCTAGGGCCGCTCCCATGGCACATAGAGGTTCCCAGGCTAGGGGTCGAATCGGAGCTGTAGCCACTGGCCTATGCCAGAGCCACAGCAATGTGGGACCTGAGCCATGTCTGGGATCTACACCACAGTTCATGGCAATGCTGGATCCTTAACCCACTGAGCAAGGCCAGGGACTCAACCTGCAACCTCATGGTTCTTAGTCAGATGCGATAACCACTGCGCCACGATGGGAACTCCCAAGTTTTTTAGCTTATGCTTCTCCATATCCTAGAAAGATGTCATGTGGGGAATGAAACTGACATTGTATACCACTTCTTGTTAAATTGAATGGCATCTCTTTTTTAATGAAAGATAACTATTCACAATATTGATTAAGAGGTGAACTTAGGTTGTATCTAGTAAGTTAGTGAAAAGCTAGGGAATAGACCTTAAGAGCCATCTGTCCCTGACTAATCAATCTGCTGTAATAATTAAAGCTACCATCACTCTCTGTTTTTGTTAGTTGCCCTCTAAAATGGGGCCTGGGTTGGGAGGAAGGACTAGGGCTTTGGGATTGGCATGTACATACTGAGGTTTATGGATAGTTGGCTGATGGGGAGCTGCTGTACAGCACAGAGAACTCTACCCAATATTCTGTGATCATCTATGTGGGCAGAGAATCTGAAAGAGAATGGATTGTGCACATGTGTAACTGAATCACTTTGCTGTACAGCAGGAATTGTCACAATCATGTAAATCAACTACACTTCAATAAAACTTTTTTTAAAAAGCTACTAGAACAAACAAAAATTAAAGCGACTGTCCTGTTTTGCATTCCACCAGCAAAGTAAATAAAAAGTAGATAAATAGATAAAAAATAAATAATAAATAAATAAAATGGGGTCTGAAGTCTCATGGCATTAAATAGCCTCTGAAGCAGGGACCAACTGCTTCTAGCCCCAAATCATCAGTATCATGACCCTCTAACTCTGCATCGAAATTGTCTTCCCTCCTAGCGAAGGAGGCTGACCTTGACTGGTTCCCTAGCTCCCACACTGCAACAGAGACAGAGCCAAATATGTCACTGAAACATTTCCCCAGGGAGGGGGAGGATAAGTGGTCTCTGTCTCGGTTCTGAGAACTATAAAGCTAATGATCCCTAGAAGTGGCTTGACTCTGAAGCTCTGAATAATCTACTTCTGGTCACAAAAAGCTGTAGGAAGTTATTTTGTCCATCCGTCTGTCTTTGGGCTGTGTTATACATTAAAAGTTCCAGAAAGATGGAGTCAAACAGTCCTCATACTTGATAGCACTTTAGTGTTTACCGAGCATTTTATTTATTTATTTTTTGGCCATGCCCGTGGCATGTGGAAGTTTCAGGGCCAGGGATTGAACTGGTCAAGGGTTAAAAAGCTTCGTTAAAAAAAAAAAAGCTTGGTAGGAGTTACCTGGTGGCTCAGCAGGTTAGGGACCTGCATTATCCCTGCTGCTGAC